>NC_138140.1:51461592-51706420 GCF_964188305.1 Podarcis bocagei | reverse complement strand
ACAAGTGTTGTAGTGGGGTAAGAGAGAACCCAATGTTGGGGGAGTCGTAGGGTGAACTTCAGGGAAAGTAGGGGACACCCGTGGGGAGAAGGAATCTTTGATTGTAATTATACTCATTGCTTTGTCCAGAGTTACACTGGAAACATAGAGAGAGCTGTGCCCTCAAGGAGCTTACACTCTAAGATGCAGGAAGGGAGACAAGGGTATGAAATAGAAACGCTGAGGAGGAGAAACTTTGTGGAGGATGGTGAAGGACAAAGCCTGGTAAAAGCCCTGTTGAAAAGGTGGGTTTTGAGGATGGGGGCTAATGGGGAAACTGGGATCCATAGCTGAGTGAGCTTGGCCTGAGAGCAGTATGGGAGGAAGCTGAGAGAGATTTGGGCCTTTAATTGAGTGAACTGGAGGGAATGTGCAGAGCCTGAACTCAGGAGGAGCATAGAAAAAATGGGGATCCAGGGGGATCGAGTAAGGAAAGCTGAAAGTGTGGGAGCATGGATGGGAAACCTGTGGCCTTTAAGATGTTGGACTCCAGTTCCCATCATCCCCAGCCACAAGAGGCCATAGTCTGGGATGATGGAAGTTGTAGTACAGCTGGAAGGCACCTTGAATGGTACTGAAAGGGAGCACACATCTTCATTTTTTTTTATTGGTACCCACAGTGATTTACATGTGCAAAGGATGATTGCATCATATGTTTATTTATTTATTGCATTAAAAGTTGTTTCTGTTTTATATTTCACGTTGCTCAGGTGGGATACAGGCCTTCCATCCTCACAATAGCTCCGTGTCATAGGTTAGACCAGGGGTTACCAACCTGCTGGGCATGAAAGCTTCTGTTGGCGCTCCAGACTCTGAGCTTTCATTTAAAATAGAATTAAGCCCTCTTAGAAAGAAAGCTATGGGCAAAATTTACAGGTGACTTCCAAGTGATTTCTGTGAGATGAGAGTGGTATGGCTCCCTTCTATGTTTTTTTACTTGTACTGAAGAATGCTCTATTGTTATTATATAGCAACAGCATAGGTGTGCATATGCAATCTCCATAATTAGGAGCAGCAAGGGTATAGCTGACTTCCCATGGTAAGCAAAAGGTTGTCAGAGGTAGTTGTCTCTGTGATTTTGTGTAATGTCACACACTCCACAGCAGCCATTTTGTGTTATGCCATACCCCCTTTGTGACTGGTGCCTCAGCACTCTCTCAAAATTTGAAATGTTCCCAGTAGTCCAAAAAGGTTAGTGACCCCTGGTTAGACAGAGAAACTGGTTACCGTCACATTGGGCTTTATGGCTGAGTGAGGATTTTTTTTTAAAAAAAAAAGATATTTATTAAAGTTTCAACATATTACAAAAATAAGCAAAAAAAGAAAGAAGAAATAAAGAAAAATAAAATTAAAAATGCAAGATAAAAACAATTAAAAAACAGATTAGTCTTTCCATGTCTTATCTTTCATTTGCTTGTTTCCCCGACCTCCTCACACCTCCCTTTTTGTATTCCAGTTCAAATTAGTTGGTTCAGCAAATCCTTTCCCTCTTTGATTTTATCTTAATCTCTTATCTTAAAATATAATAGCTTTAAATTATCACCTGTTAACAATCCATTTTTACATATTCCTTTTAACATTGCTGCTAAAAACCACTTAACTTCAATCCAACATCATTCTAACATTCATTAATTTTGCAGTATTTCTGTAAATAGTCTTTAAATTTCTTCCAATCTTCTTCCACCGACTCTTCTCCCTGGTCTCGGATTCTGCCAGTCATTTCCGCCAGTTCCATATAGTCCATCACCTTCATCTGCCATTCCTCCAGAGTGGGTAAATCTTGTGTCTTCCAATACTTTGCAATAAGTATTATTGCTGCTGTTGTAGCATACATAAAGTTCTATCCTTCTTTAGCACCAATTGGCCAACCATGCCCAGGAGAAAGGCCTCTGATTTCTTCAGAAAGGTATATTTAAATACCCTTTTCATTTCATTATAAATCATCTCCCAGAAAGCCTTAATCCTTGGGCACGTCCACCAAAGGTGAAAGAATGTACCTTCAGTTTCTTTACATTTCCAACATTTATTATCGGGCAAATGATAGATTTTTGCAAGCTTGACTGGTGTCATGTACCGCCTGTAAATCATTTTCATAATATTCTCTCTTAAGGCATTGCATGCCGTAAACTTCATACCTGTGGTCCATAACTGTTCCCAGTCAGCCATCATTATGTTATGTCCAACATCTTGTGCCCATTTAATCATAGCAGATTTCACCGTTTCATCCTGAGTATTCCATTTCAACAGCAAGTTATACATCTTTGACAAAATCTTGGTTTTGGGTTCTAACAGTTCTGTTTCCAATTTTGATTTTTCCACCTGGAAGCCAATTTTCTTGTCCAAATTATATGCCTCCATTATCTGATAATAATGAAGCCAATCTCGCACTTTATTTTTTAGTTTTTCAAAACTCTGCAATTTCAATCTGTCTCCCTCTTGTTCCAAAATTTCCCAATATTTCGGCCATTTGGCCTCCATATGGAGCTTTTTCTGAGCCTTCGCTTCCATCGGTGACAACCACCTTGGAGTTTTATTTTCAAGTAGGTCCTTATATCTTATCCAGACATTAAACAATGCTTTCCTGACAATATGATTTTTAAATGCTTCATGTGCTTTGACCTTATCATACCACGAATATGCATGCCATCCAAATACATTATTGAAACCTTCTAAATCCAAAATGTCTGTGTTTTCAAGAAGCAGCCAATCTTTCAGCCAGCAAAAAGCTGCTGATTCATGATAAAGTTTAAAGTCTGGCAGGGCAAATCCACCTCTTTCCTTTGCATCTGTTAGTATTTTAAATTTTATTCTATGCTTTTTGTGTGGCTGAGTGAGGATTTAAACTGTGGTGTGCAAGAGACTTAAATAAGAACAGGAAAATCGACAATGGTTAAAAAAACACCTTGCCCTTTCCACTTTCGTTTCTGCCTAGAAGTAGGGCTGTTGTGGCCCTTGGATACAAGAACATAAATTCCCAATTCCCACCCTTACTCCACCTTTCCTTTCTGATTAATACTAAATGTTGATGGTGCAACATGTTTACTTAGGAATCACTCCCAAATAAGTATGCACAGAATTGTTGCCCAAGCCTAAAAAAACCTGACATAATCTGAGAGGATGCATGAAAATTTGCTTCCTTTCCTTTTTTGCCTGACAAAAAAACATTCTGAATAACTCGAAAGGCTTATATATTCTTTCACCAATGTAAATTAAGCAAATAAGACATCTTTTAAAAAGTAAAAAAGAGCCCTCCAAGGCAGGTCCATTGTCTTGCTTTCCTGGGTCATAAACCAGATGCCTCTTAGGTTTAAGCAGCATACGCACAATATAATCTACATTCAATGCGCACTGAGATTTCTCTCCCCCCCCGCCTAATCCACACACAATCTGGACCTTTTGCACATTTTATGCCCCTGAAAAGCACTTTTTCACAAACTAGTTTCATTTCGAAAATAAAAGCTCAATGCAGATTGATTCTGCAATTCAGGTAGGTAGCTGTATTGGTCTGACGCAGTAGAAATATATATATATTCAGAATTATATCAGTTAAGCCTATGCACTACCACACAGGATTTTTCCAAGTTCTCAAAGGTATTAAAACTTTCAATTTACCTTGCTCCCTTGCCATCCTGTAATAACAAATTTGTTTGCAGTCTGACTGAACTAAAAGCATAATATCCCTTAGTCATCTGACAAACTGTCCTTATTTCTCTCTCCCAGGTAGACCATTTTGTGATAAATGGTTTTGAGGGCTCATACTATATGCAATATTTACACATTTTTAAAATAATGAAACCATTGAAAAGTAGGTGTTTCTAAAATAAAACCCAGTCTTAATTGCATTCTGCAACATTTCAGGAAATTCAGAAGTACCCATTCATTGGATTTCTGAATGTCCATTGAGCTACTGAACAGTCCTTGACCGCTTTGAACCCAGCAATCTTCAGCTGATCCAGACCCAGAACCCACCTCGGACACCCAACCTACAATGTAGAACTTTACTTTCAATTAGTACTAATAACACACATTGCTAATCCTAAAATGGCAGTTAAGAGGAATACTGTATACATAGCGTTACCTTGGTACTACTATTACCAGGGATATTTTGCCCCTTATGTCACCTTTCCTGTGTATATAACGGGATACATAATCAAAGGAACGGGGGAGGACAGGCAAAGCCCGCCTTGGGAAGTAGTCTCTGTGCCACAAATTATTTCTGTCCAGTAGAAGTGTTGCCTATCTAACCCTCTTTCTGGTGCTGCAGCACCAGCAGCACAGGCAGCTAGCTTCCTTGGTGAGTTTTCTGTTGGCCTCCTTGTAGCTTCAGGTTAAAAGCAGCTTAAATATCCATTTTGGTTAAGCAAGAATCAGCCAAAGTGTAATGTGTATTTGGAATGTTGTGTTTATTACTTTTTTTTGGTAAAGTTTTAAATTATTATTTCATTTTATAATGTATATCAAACAAAGAACAATAATAAAAGACAAAAATTAAAAGAACAACCAAAACTATAAAATAGGCACATAGAATTAGTAGTTGCACGTCTTAGAAATAACAAGTCTTTATTGCTGTTGTCAATGCAATAGCAAGTTGTGAGAACATAAGAGCCCTACTGCATCAGGCCAAGTTTTTGATTTTTGAACAGATGTAGGCCATCACAGTCCAGTGTAAAAGAATAATTATAAATATTTCAATGAACAAACAAATAAATGTAGAACAATGCTCTGAATTTGCACATCAGCTGCTAATGCAGTATCTTGGTCCTCATGATGGATATGGCATTACAATATAAAGTTTGTATTTCTATTCTCACTTTGAAAAACTGCATTTTAAATTATAGAGTTGTATCCTCCACTTTTCTACCAAATTTAATTCTGATATCTGATATTAGAAGGTGTTACTGCACTGTGAACAGACACACAAATAGAATGTGCTATAGACAAATTAAAGGCCACTTGCTCAGTAATGTTATTTGCAGATGAAATAGGAGAATCAAGAAATATTGATCTAGCCTATTCTGATCCCACCATAATCCCACACTATTAATTAGTTGGGGGTATGCTATCCTGGAACCTTGATTGTGGACCAAGGACAGAAATTTTCATCTTTCAGCCTTGGAAGGAAGTGACCATGTCCTCTTGGGGTTCATTATGCAGAGGAAAGGGAAAGCCAAGTGTAAGCAGATGTATACTCTTGAATTTAGGAAAGCTGATTTCAAAAAGCTTAAGGAAATGCTGGGTGTGATCCCATTGTCAAAAATACTCAAAGAGAAGGGAGTTCACAATGGATGGGAGTTTCTGAAAGGTGATATATTGAATGCAGAATTGCAAACAATTACAACAAGAAAGAAAGGTTGGAGGCATCTAAAGAAACCGGCGTAGCTATATAATTAGTTTTTAGATGACCTGAGATTTAAAAGGGGATTTTATAATAAGTGGAAGAAGTGGCAAATCATGAAGGAAGCATATAAATGAGTATCCAAATCTTGCAGGGAAAAGATCAGGCAGGCTAAAATTCAGAATGAGCTCAGGCTTGCAAGGGGTGAAAAATAATAAAATGTGAAGCAAGAAGAAGAACAAGCAATTAGGTCAGGCTTCCTCAACCTTGGCCCTCCAGATGTTTTTGACCTACAACTCCCATGATCCCTAGCTAGCAGGACCAGTGGTCAAGGATGATGGGAATTGTAGTCTCAAAACATCTGGAGGGCCAAGGCTGAGGAAGCCTGAATTAGGTCCGCTGTGTTGAGAAGCTGGAGAAATGCTGAGTGATGACAGAGAGAAGGCAGAAGAACTGAATACCTGCTTTGCCTCTGTCTTCACCTGAAAGGAAAACAGTCCCCAACTTGGTGATAATACAATAAATGATGCAGGCAGGGAGCTGCAGCCCAAGATAGGAAAATAGGTGGTAAGGGAACACCCAGCTACTTTAAATGAATTTAAACCTCTAGGAACTGATTAACTATATGCAAGGGTACTAAAAGAACTTGTAGATGTAATCTCAGAGCCCCTGCAAATAATCATTGAGAATTCTTAGAAAACAGATAAGGTCTCTGTGGACTGAAGACGGGCAAATGTTGTCCCCATCTTTAAAAATCGGGGGTGGGGAGAAGACCCTGGCAACTACTTGGTGTTGATACTAAGAAAAGTTTTTGAACAGATAATGAAATGGTGCATGATGGCTTAGAAAAGGATACTGTGATTTCTAAGATTATGAATTTCTCAAAAGAAGTCACGCCAAGCCAATTCATTTCTCTCTCTCCCTCTAGCGTTACAAGCTTCCTGGACCAGGGGAATACTATGGATGTCGTGTTTGTTGATTTCACTAAGACTTTCAACAAAGTCCCCTATTTTCCCTTGGAGAAGCTGATAAAATGGAGGCAGTGGAAGACAGGAGTGCCTGGCGTGCTCTGGTCCATGGGGTCACAAAGAGTTGGACATGACTAAACAACAACAATACATTGTTACTTTTAGGTGAATTTGTAGATGGTTGACTGACCAAGCCAAAAAGTGTTCACCAGAGGTTCTGCATCATCCTGGAAAAAAGTGACAAATGGATGCTCATCAAATTTGCGGGTGACACCAAACTGGGTGGGGTAGCTAATACCTCAGAAGATAGGATCAAGATTCAAGATAACCTTAACAGACTGGAGAACTGGCACCAAACTAACAAAATGAATTTCAATAGGGACAAATGTAAGGTTCTAAACTTAGGCAGGAATAATCCACTTGCACAAATATAGAGTGGAGTACAGCTGACTTGCCTTGTGAAAAGGATCTAGGGGTCTTTGTAGAGCACAAATGTAACATGAGTCAACAGTGTGATGCAGCAGCAAAAAAAAGTTAATGGGTTTCTAGGTTGCATCAATAGAAGTCTAGTCCAGATCCAGTAATAGTCCTGCTCTATTCTGCCTTGGTCAGACCACACCTGCCATACTGTGTCCAGTTCTGGGCACCACAGTTTAAGAAGGATCTCGTCAAGCTAGAACATACGCAGAGAAGGGCAACCAAGATGATCAAGGGTCTGGAAACCAAGCTTTATGAGGAACAGTTGAGGGAGTTGTGTGTTTTGAGAAGACTCTGAGGTGGTAAGATGCCTATCGTCAAATACCTGATGGGTTGTCACATGGAAGATGACGCAAGCTTGATTTTTCCTACTCCAAAGGGTAGGACTGGAACTGATGGCTTCAATTTTCAAGAAAGGAGATTCCAAGTAAATATTAGGAAGAACTTTCTGAGGGTATGAGCTGTTTGACAGTGGGAACAGACTACCTTAAAAGGTGGTGAACTCCCTTTCATTTGATGTCTTTAAAGAGAAGTTGGCCATCTGGGATTATTTAGCTGTGATTCCTGCATTGCTGAGGATTCAACTAGATGACCCTTGAGGTCCTTTCCAACTTTACAATTCTATGATCTGTCAAAGATCAAGTCCAAGAACTGATTACAGAAAGTTAGACTAGATTATCATTGAATGCTTCTTGAAACTGTTCAGTTGTGGCAGACCTAACACTAATTGCTTCTGAGTATCAGTGATAAAGAGGGTGGATTTAACTACAGAATGATGATTCACCATGGTGACTAACAATCCAGAAGCCTGACCAGGAAATCAAGTCATAATTTTCACCTGCCTTTAAAGACGTATTTACAGTAATAAATTATGTGCAAATTGTCTCTGAACCTTTCTAAAATGATCCAGCAGTCAGCCAATGGAACTTACTACAAAAGGGTCTGAATGTGGATAAAATTTTGGCATAAATGCAATATATTAAGAGTAGATTCCAAGTCTGTTCACAGCCCCTACAGCCTGAGACTACTTTGTGCAAGCATGATTTAGACATGAAATATTTACACACCAACTCCAAACAGAACCAACTGATAAACATTTAATTTTTGTTAGGTGACTTTAAAAATATGCTTCACAAATTGAAACCTCAGTTCAATTTATTCATTGCCAGGAGGCTTGTACCGCAGTGGGTTTAAATAAGTTGTTTCAGGATCTATATAATATATTTTACTGGGTCACTTAGCACTGAAGACCATAGGAAGCTTTTTTATTTCATGAAGTTCTTTGCAACTTAGAAGCTTGCCACTTTTACCAAAATAATTGTTTCAATAAAAATTGAGACATATAATTTTAACTATATTAAGTTTGATAACTGAGGCCAGGAGAACAGCTATACACAAAACAGATACAGTTTTTGTATAATGGGAAATTACAAGGGAGTAGTGGGTTTCTCCCCCAAATGCCTATTTAAAAACTCAATGTGAAAAAAAATATTGATGGAATTCTCACCCCTGTTCACAGATGGTGACACCAAACTACAAAAGTGACTTGAATGTTGATATTTTACCTCTAGAAACACCTGCTCCAATCCTGCCCAAATGAAAGCTCATTATATCTATTGTATAAACAAGGAGATAAATGCCTACTTGAGAACTGGTGAGTCAAAATGAACTCCAACAAATCAGCTCTTCTTCCAACATCGTAATATAGCTTGCCTTTTCTTCCCTCATCTGAAACTAGGAGGTGGCTGAGCTAGTATTTGAATTTGAACGACAGAAGTATGCCCTGAACATGCGTATCAATATTTTATTTCAGTGCCACATGATAGCCAGCAGAATCTGCAACTGGTCCACAGCTCTCTTGAAGACAATTAAGTTTTCAGTGAACCAAAATCTAGGTTTTCAAAAGTTTCCAGTGTTACGGAAATGACGGGTTAAAGTTGTTACAATGTTACAAATATTATGTCAATGTATCTTTTCAACTTGACAGCTCAGGAAAGATACCTAGTTTTATAAATTCATATAAAATCAGTAGTTTGACCAATTCTCTTCATTCCAACGCCATTTTGGCGTTAGAGGAAAGGACTCCTTTACCTTTCTCTCCTGCCATAATCTCTCAAGCGTGAGGGCACATACACAACACCTCACCCAAAGGGGGCAATCACTGAACTGATAACTGACCATAAAATCCCAAGAGCTCATCCCCGGACTTGCCCCAGGACAAGAATATGTAAAGAGTTCTACTGCTCTTTGGTAATAGGTACTTGAGAGGTGTTAAGAGACATGTCTGGGCATGTTTGCCAAGGTTGAACTAGTGTAATCCCTGTCTACCCCATCCCTTTTGTGACATGTCAGTGATGTAATGATGATGTATCAGTGATGCTGTACAAACTGTATTCTGGGATATTGTGGGAAGTTTTAAAAGTTGATATTACCCCATGCTCGGGGTTCTTACTCCTGTGGGGACCTGTTGCGCAACTATAAAGTTAATGGTCTACTGACTGCTGTTTTGCTCCAAATTACTTGGCTGGAACTTTCTTCTTTTACTGACCGCATGGACCCTCAGGGGACTTGCACCCCAACGAGCTGTGCTGTTGAGTAGTCTCTCACCCCGGAATTTTTCCTTATCACCAGATACTTTAAAGTTGATGACCAAAGTCATTGATTAGCATGATTAGCATGACCAGATACAAGGGAGGACATGCTCATGTATCTTTCATAAAAGGTAAAGGACCCCTGACCATTAGGTCCAGTCGTGACCGACTCTGGAGTTGCAGTGCTCATCTCGCTTTATTGACCAAGGGAGCCGGCATATAGCTTCCAGGTCATGTGGCTTTCATAGTAAAGCATTAAAAGGAATTTCAGCAAGTGAATGGATGCCAAAAGCTACAGGTCTGGAATTTCCTTCCTTTACACACCTGGTTAAGCCCAGGAGCAAAGTCCTCTGAAACTGCCCCTCCCAGGTGTGATTCTTATTGACCATAAATCAACAGTATTAAAACTTCTTATTTGCCATGGTGGCAATGGTGGGTCCTGCCTCTTGGGCCTTAGCCATGCCTTGTTGCCTTAAAAAGCAACATTAACACATGATTGCAGCCTGAGAAGGAATAAAAGCTGTTGCCATTGAAAAAAAACATTTGCTCTATGCTCTGTCTCTCAGCAACAGCATTTGTAGCCAAAAAGCAAAAACCCAAAACCAAGGGCTGAACTTCAAGGAGCAGCTTGGCAAACCCAAGGCAGTGGTACGTGGTGCAAACAGTGACAAAGCAGCTTTTCTGCACTGGGCAAGTTTGCAACCGGATGGCCAAGAAGGAAAAACTGGCCAAGCAACAGATGTAAAGTTACTAAGCACAAGTATGAGGAAGGAAATCCTATTGTACTTAGGCCTGTCATTGATTTGCAGGCGGGATCCAACTACATTAAGTGGATTGGGTGCTCTTATACAACAAACTCTACAAGAAGGAAGATAAAAAAACTGGACTTTTTTGAAGTAAGGAAAGTTATACAAAATATGCACAGGGAAGTGGTGGGATTACAGTTGCAGCATCATATAACTCCCAGCCAAAAATAAATTGGGACACTCTGAACAACAAGCAACACGCCAGCTAATAATACACTGACAATATTTTTATAACACTATACTGTTTCAAAATTCATAAACAGAAGACATATAATATGTGCATGGAGTCACAAACTAATAAGAATCAAATAAATGTTCCATGAACAGGAATGGTAGGAGTGGTAAGTTGCTGTCA
Organism: Podarcis bocagei; assembly: GCF_964188305.1. Lineage (NCBI taxonomy): Eukaryota > Metazoa > Chordata > Lepidosauria > Squamata > Lacertidae > Podarcis > Podarcis bocagei. The sequence goes on along the minus strand of NC_138140.1, from coordinate 51,695,849 downwards.
AAGATCACTGAAATGGAGGCAAAATGCCTTTCCACAGTCAATATCCTACAAACGTGAGATGATGGGTGATGCAAACATCGCAATAGGGTGCTCCAAGCACAGCAGCAGACTACAATTCTTCCAGGATAATGAACTGTTTCAATGATAAATCTTCACCAGCAAATTAATAGCCCCCAAAGTACATCAAATGGCCATGGATCAACTATCACTAAAAAATGTAGTAAGCTGATGGTGTAAAAATAAATTGGAATCAATATTCAATAAACAACTGCTGTCATGTGACCTCTCTGCAAACCAATTGCAGTGAATGCTTAACATGCAGGTCATCTAGAAGTGACCCTTGTGCAAGGCTGGGCAGCCTCAGGCTTTGGGACCAATGCAGCTTCACCAGGCCTTTTTACCTGGCCATACAGCCTCAAAGGCCAAGCTTTGCACCCCAAGTGGTTTTTTGCTGGGGTGCAACATGTCCTTCAACTCTGATGACTCTTGCTTACCTGGATGGAAGATATACAGGGGTGTGCAACTGTGTATAGAAACTACTATCTTGCATAAATGTAAACTTTATATTCAAGCTCTGAAAAAGTTTATGTCTGGCCCTGCCCACCACTGGCGCATGGTTCCCAGAAGGTTGCCCAAAAGGGAATTCATGTCTTGGGGCTGAACAGGTTCTTCATCCCTGCCTTAGTGGAATGTATTGCTGGGTCAATGTCTGTGGGAAACACTGTGTGTGCATGTGCCTCCCCAGTACATTGTGTGAAGCTTTGGTGATGCACGACTGCCAGAAATTCCTTGCTGGAAAAGTTGCACCCTTTGAAAGTCCTCTTTCTGGAAAGGTGGCGGGGGCAGGGAATCACCAAATTTGAAATTAAAGGTGAAGATTCTTTTTGAATTAACCATCTGCTTTATTTTTTTCTCCTTGTGCAAGGTCTGTGAGATTTAGACCTGTCAGCAGCCTCCGACATGGTTGATCACGAACTTTTGGATCACTGCCTTGCCGACGTGGGGATTCAGGGCACAGTTCAACAATGGTTGCGCTCCTTTATCTCAGGTCAGGGACAGAGGGTGGCGCTAGGGAGAGAGTTGTTGCCGTGGCACTCCTTGGTGTGTGGAGTCTCGCAGGGTGCAATCCTTTCCCCGATACTTTTAAATATCTTTATACATCCCCTTGACCAGATTGTCCGGAGATTTGGGCTGGGTTGTCATCAATATGCTGATGGCACCCAGCTTTATCTGTTGATGGACAGCCGCCCTGACTCGGCCCCGGACACACTGACCAGATGCTTGGAAGCTGTGGCTAGATGGCTGCGTGGGAGCCACTTGAAGTTAAATCCTTCGAAGACAGAGATCCTCTGGCTGGGTCCAAACGACATGGGGTTGGGGGGCCAACTCCCATCTTTTGCGGGGGGCTCAATTAGTGCCAGCCCCTTCTGTCAAGAGCTTGGGTGTAACCTTCGATGCCTCTCTTTCCATGGAGGCGCGGGTTGCACCGACAGCAAAAGTGGCATTTTTCCATCTCCGCCATATTAAGCAGTTGGTCCCTTACCATTCTCGCCCTGATTTGGCCACAGTGATCCATGCGACGGTCACCTCCAGGCTTGACTACTGTAATTCGCTCTATGCGGGGCTGCCCTTGAAGCTGACCCAGAAACTCCAGCGGGTGTAAAATGCCGCGGCAAGGCTCCTTACGGGGTCCTTGCCGTGGGATCACATTCAGCTACTGCACTGGCTCCCGGTGGAGTACAGGGTCAGGTTTAAGGTGCTGGTTTTGACCTTTAAAGCCCTATGCGGCCTAGGACCCATGTACCTACGGGACCGCCTCTCCTGGTATGCCGCATAGAGGACCTTGAGGTGATTAGATTGGTCTCAACTAGGGCCATGGCCTTTTCAGTACTGGCCCCGACTTGGTGGAATGCTCTTTCACAAGAGGCTAGGGCCCTGCAGGACTTGACATCTTTCCGCAGGGCCTGCAAGACAGAGCTGTTCTGCCTGGCCTTTGGTTTGGACTCAGTCTGACCCTTATGTTTCCCTCCCCTTATGGTTTTGATCTATGGGCTACTATTAAAATGAGGCTGCATTTTAAATTGTATTTTTAACCTGTATTTTAAATTGTGTTTTTTTTTCTCCTCCCCTATTATGTTTTTATTGTAATTTATGGGTGTTAGCTGCCCTGAGCTTGGCTCTGGCCGGGGAGGGTGGGGTATAAATAAAATTTTATTATCATCATCATCACCATCATCATGGCACAGAACTGTCTACATGCAGGACAAGTTTAGTCACCCAGGGCTTCCTGCTTCAGAAGCCACTTTGTTTTTATGACAGTTTAACTCTCTTCCACTCCTCCATTTCACTTTCAGCTTCCTCCAGCTGCATTTCTGACTCACTCTACAAAACATTTTGTGTTGTGAAGCAGGAAGTATAATCATCTTGACACACGTCTTGGGGTTCCTCCTCTGCTCCCACTTCAAATAGCTGTTTCACACTCTTAAGAAGAAGGGGCTGGGGAAGAATGTTCCTCTGTTGTCTTAGGGCCTCATGTGCTCTGATAGGCTCACCTTGCTTCCTCTTGTCTTTCTCACTCCATAGCTTCCGTGTGTCTACTCAAGAAATAAAACTCTCATATTCTTGAGTGTTTGAGGCTCTGCATTTGACTGCCCTGCAATGCATTTGTCTGGCTTTCAACCCCATTTTACATCAGATTAACCGGCGAAAGATGCAATTAAGAAGTATAATCAATCCACTATCAATATCAGAACCAATATTAGACCTAGTTATCAGATCTAATCACATTTTCCACTTTCTAGTAGAATCTCCCCACCCGCCTCCAACTGCCATCATTAAAATTGCTTGTGGACTATGGGAAAGTATATGCAAGCAGTATCTGCACCGCACAACTGCAATAAAAATATGAAGAAAGAGCACTAACATTTACTACATAAGAATTCCTTAATTACTGTAGTATGTGATCAAAGAAACTGGCAATATTTAGTGGGCCTCTTCTGCCCCCTGGTGTCTAATCTTTATACAACAATGTGCAACAAATTGCCTATTTCTGACTTGGGGGATTACTGTATAAAGTAGCTTTTGGAAGCTTTGTTGTTGTTGTTGTTGTTGTTGTTGTTTAGTCGTTTAGTAGTGTCCGACTCTTCGTGACCCCCTGGACCAGAGCACGCCAGGCACTCCTGTCTTCCACTGCCTCTCGCAGCTTGGTCAAACTCATGCTGGTAGCTTCGAGAACACTGTCCCACCATCTCTCCTCTGTCGTCCCCTTCTCCTTGTGCCCTCCATCTTTCCCAACATCAGGGTCTTTCCCAGAGAGTCTTCTCTTCTCATGAGGTGGTCAAAGTACTGGAGTCTCAGCTTCAGGATCTGTCCTTCCAGTGAGCACTCAGGGCTGATTTCCTTCAGAATGGATGGGTTTGATCTTGCAGTCCATGGGACTCTCAAGAGTCTCCTCCAGCACCATAATTCAAAAGCATCCATTCTTCGGCGATCAGCCTTCTTTATGGTCCAGCTCTCACTTCCACACATCACTACTCGGAAAACCATAGCTTTAACTATATGGACCTTTGTCAGCAAGGTGATGTCTCTGCTTTTTGAGATGCTGTCTAGGTTTGTCATTGCTTTTCTGCCAAGAAGCAGGCGTCTTTTAATTTCATGGCTGCTGCCACCATCTGCAGTGATCATGGAGCCTAAGAAAGTAAAACCTCTCACTGCCTCCATTTCTTCCCCTTCTATTTGCCAGGAGGTGATGGGATCAGTGGCCATGATCTTCATTTTTTTGATGTTGAGCTTCAAACCATATTTTGCGCTTTCCCTCATTCACCCTCATTAAAAGGTTCTTTAATTCCTCCTCACTTTCTGCCATCAAGGTTGTGTCATCTGCATATTGGAGGTTGTTGATATTTCTTCTGGCAATCTTAGTTCCGGTTTGGGATTCATCCAGCCCAGCCTTTCGCATGATGAATTCTGCATATAAGTTAAATAAGCAGGGAGACAATATACAGCCTTCTTGTACTCCTTTCCCAATTTTGAACCAATCAGTTGTTCCATATCCAGTTCTAACTGTAGCTTCTTGTCCCACATAGAGATTTCTCAGGAGACAGATGAGGTGATCAGGCACTCCCATTTCTTTAAGAACTTGCCATAGTTTGCTGTGGTCGACACAGTCAAAGGCTTTTGCATAGTCAATGAAGCAGAAGTAGATGTTTTTCTGGAACTCTCTAGTTTTTTTCATAATCCAGCGCATGTTTTCAATTTGGTCTCTGGTTCCTCTGCCCCTTCTAAATCCAGCTTGCACTTCTGGGAGTTCTCGGTCCACATGCTGCTTAAGCCTGCCTTGTAGAATTTTAAGCATAACCTTGCTAGCGTGTGAAATGAGTGCAATTTTGAGGTAGTTGTAGCATTCTTTGGCAATGCCCTTCTTTGGGATTGGGATGTAGACTGATCTTCTCCAATCCTCTGGTCACTGCTGAGTTTTCCAAACTTGCTGGCATATTGAGTGTAGCACCTTAACAGCATCATCTTTTAAAATTTTAAATACTTCAGCTGGAATACCATCTGTGGTAAACCTTTGCCCCCAGCCACTTGCTCCTCCCTCACCTGTCTCTGCTCCCCGGCCAGACTAGGTTTCTTGAGCAGGACTGGCAGGCGTGTTTACTTTTTACAGAACAGGACAAAATAACACCGGTAAGGCTGCCACCACTCCCTTTGTTCCGGGGAACCCAGAGCCACAACCCAGGGAGAAGGCTGTGCCCCGTTATTGCTGGCTATCCCCCCTCCACAGGCTGTATCCACAGACCTGCAGACAGAAAGTCTACGGTAGAGCGTAACTAAGCGTAAGGCTAGGAATTAGCTATTCCCCCGGAAAGGCACACAAACCAAAAACAGTTTCTTTCTTTAAAATTTATTTTAAAAGAACATAAGAAAACATGCTAAAATAGCAGGCACTTCTTTTGTATGTTACAGGCAAGAAAAATAAGAAGATTGCAAAGTCTAACTAACTTACATACTCACATTGAAACAAAGAGAATAGTTAGAGTCCTTTCAAGTCCGCATTCAAAAGCTTTCGCAATTCTGCATCACAAAGGATGTAAGGACAGCCACTTAGATGGACGACTTGCGGATTGCAGAGCGCGCTTTCCTAGCCATTTCCAAGATCTCTTATTCCCGGTTTGCACGTGGGTCGGAACCCCCAAAACCAATCATAACTCTTTATTTTTCAAATTCTCCAATGACCGGCTTGCAGGCTAATCAATCTAACTTCTGGCAGCTGGGTCAATTAAGAACCCAGAGCCTAAATCAAAAAGGTTCCTCCCTTCCGTGGGGTGTCTACAGATGCACATTCCCAGGCAATCAAGGCCAGATAACATCACTGAGGGAATGCACATAACTCCGGACCCAGGTGTCAAACCTTCCATTAAATCAGGGGTTTCCTTTCCCATAATAAACCTTTCACACCCTGGGAGCCTGTTAGTCTGGGGTTAAAGGGACAGAACTTATTTCCCATGGTCCTTGTGGCTTGCTGGTTACCCACAAGGCCTCACTCTCGTTGCTTGACCAAGGAATAGCTTCTAAACAAACACTAGCTTTACTACACCATCACTTCCACTGGCCTTGTTATTAGCAGTGCTTTCTAAGGCCCATTTGACTTCACTCTCCAAGATGTCTGGCTCAATGTTAGCAACCACACTACCTGGGGTCTACGAGACATCCATATCTTTCTGGTATAATTCCTCTGTGTATTCTTGCCACCTCTTCTTGATGTCTTCTGCTTCTGTTAGGTCCTTACCACTTTTGTCATTTATTATGGTAATCTTTGTACGAAATGTTCCTTTCATATCTCCAATTTTCTTGAACGGATCTCTGGTTCTTCCCATTCTGTTGTTTTTCTCTATTTCTTTGCATTGCTCGTTTAAGAAGGCCTTCTTGTCTCTCCTTGCTATTTTTTGGAAATCTGCATTCAATTTCCTGTATCTTTCACTATCTCCCTCGCATTTTGCTTGCCTTCTCTCCCCCGCTATTTGTAAGGACTCGTTGGACAGCCACTTTGCTTTCTTGCATTTCCTATTCATTGGGATGATTTTCGTTGCTGCCTCCTGTATAATGTTGCGAGCCTCCATCCATAGTTCTTCAGGCACTCTGTCAGCAAATCTAAATCCTTAAACCTGTTCCTCACATCCATAAGGGATTTGATTTAGATTGTATCTTACCGGCCCAGTGGTTTTTCCTGCTTTCTTCAGATTAAGCTGGAATTTTGCTATAAGAAGCTGATGATCTGAGCCACAGTCAGCTCCAGGTCTTGTTTTTGCTGACTGTATAGAGCTTCTCCATCTTTGGCTGCAGAGAATATAATCAATCTGATTTCAATGCTGCCCATCTGGTGATGTCCATGTGTAGAGTCGTCTCTTGTGTGGTTGGAAAAGCATGTTTGTGATGACCAGCTTGTTCTCTTGACAGAACTCTATTAGCCTTTGCCCTGCTTCGTTTTGATCTCCAAGGCCAAACTTGCCAGTTGTTCCTTTTATCTCTTGATTTCCTACTTTAGCATTCCAGTAATGAGAACATCCTTCTTTGGTGTCACTTCTATAAGGTGTTGTAAGTCTTCATAGAATTGGTCAATTTCAGTTTCTTCAGCACCAGTAGTTGGTGCATAAACTTAGATTACTGTAATGTTAAGAGGTCTGCCTTGGATTCGTATCGAGATCATTCTATCATTTTTGAGATTGCATCCCAGTACAGCTTTCGCCACTCTTTTGTTGACTATGAGGGCCATTTCTTTTACGGACCATTTCTTTTACGGGATTCTTGCCCACAGTAGTAGATATGTTGGTCATCCGAACTGAATTCACCCATTCCCATCCATTTTAGTTCACTGATGCCCAGGATGTCAATATTTATTCTTGCCATCTCATTTTTGACCACATCCAACTTACCAAGGTTCATGGTTCTTACATTCCAGGTTCCTATGCAATATTTTTCTTTAAAGCATTGGACTTTCCTTTCGCTTCCAGACATATCTGCAACTGAGCGACCTTTCAGCTTTGGCCCAGCTGCTTCATCAGCTCTGAATCTACTTGTACTTGTCCTCCGCTCTTCCTCAGTAGCATGTTGGACACCTTCTGACCTGAGGGGCTCATCTTCCAGCGTCATAACTTTTATATGCCTTTTGTCTTTGTCCATGGAGTTTTCTTGGCAGGGATACTGGAGTGGCTTGCCAGTTCCTGCTCCAGGTGGATCGTGTTTGGTCAAAACTCTCCACTATGGCCTGTCCATCTTGGGTGCCCTGCACGGCATAGCTCATAGCTTCTCTGAGTTATTCAAGCCCCTTCGCCACGGCAAGGCAGTGATCCATGAAGGGGTTTTGGAAGCTACCTAGCATGATAATTATAAAACTAAAGAGAGGTGATGTGTCCAATTCCCATTTAATTACTGTAAATGGTTCCTAAAAAAAGAATGACTGATATGGATAGTGAAAATAATTGAGGGATAAAAAGGTAAAAAGAAAGCTAGGTAAAGGTAAAGGACCCCTGGATGGTTAAGTCCAGTCAAAGGCAACTATTGGGTTGCTGTGCTCATCTCGCTTTCAGGCCAAGGGAGCTGGCATTTGTCCACAGACAGATTTCCAGGTCATGTGGCCAGCATGACTAAACCACTTCTGGCGCAATGGAACACCGTGACGGATGTCAGAGTGCACGGAAACACGGTTTACCTTCCCGCCGCAGCAGAAGCTATTTGTCTACTCACACTGGTTGGCTTTCAAACTGCCAGGTTGGCAGGAGCTGGGACAGAGCAACAGGAGCTCAGCCCTTCACGGGGATTTGAACCGCCGATCTTCTGATTGGCAAGCCCAAGAGGCTCAGTGGTTTAGACCACTGCACCACCCATGTCCCTAATTGAGGGATAACCACTATATCTGCAGTGCAGTATGCAAACTGTCAACTTACACTCTGAATATACACACATTGCTGGCTTTTGCTACTTGCTCTTATGGTGCTGCACCCGTCTAAACCCTACAAGTAGCCAAATATTTATTTTAATGAAGAGCAGCACCATGAAATATCCCCTGCTGTTATGGCAAAGCATAAGCAACTCCAAGGGATTTCAAAATAGCATCAAACATTTATAACTCATCTATTGTCTGGGGACCCAAGCAACTGGTTTATATCACTACCCAAAACTGCCATCAGCATGGTGTGCAGTTACTGTATTTGGTAGACTAAAATGAAACAAAACAGTAGAGAGATGAATTGGCTGGGCAGACAAGTGAAAACATGGATAATTTCACTAGGCCAATATGGCACTTGGCAACAGACACGTACTTGAACATCTGTCCCTAGAAGTACATGAGACGCAGGCCCACTGATACAGAGTTATTTTAACCCTTGGTTCTCATGTCTAGCTGATCTTTGCACTTGGCATTATGGTGCAGGAAAGAAGTGTATAGCCCAGTGCACTTCTTTCTTTTCTTTTTTTTACCTATGAGGAAATTTGGAGTGTGTCAGTTTATCTCTTGTTAAAGGGACTGCCCTGCATAACCATGCTTCTTAATGTGCACTTTGGGAAGGGATGTGGGGGATGTGCACCTTCTGTTTAAGCAGCTTCTTAAGAGTTGCAAGGCACAAATGGGGAGAATAACTGGGGAAAGTTCTGTTGCGCAAGCAGAAATCATTGTGCTGACAGAATTAGTTGAGGAATACTGATAAGAACCTCACCGCCGCCACCTCGGGAATCCTCATGTCGAGTTAGGTGATGATATCTTGAGAGTAGGGCTGGACAATACCTCGGGTACCTCGGGTTACAGACGCTTCAGGTTACAGACGCTTCAGGTTACAGACTCCGCTAGCCCAGAAATAGTACCTGGGGTTAAGAACTTTGCTTCAGGACAGTTTCAGGTTAAGAACAGACCTCCAGAACGAGTTAAGTTCTTAACCCAAGGTACCACTGTATCTCAATATATATCCAGTTTAAAGTCCATATCGTGATATCAGTTTCATAATTTTTGACCTAGAAAAATATCACAAATCAAGATGTTTGTGCACGCGCTATGCCAAATTGCAATTTGGGGAAAAACATGAAGCTGGCCAATGCTTCTCTCGATTCCTGCAGCCCAGGGCTACAATTCATCCTCAGGATTGCAGGTGCCCCCATGCAGACATGTGACGTTGCACACTGCGTTGTGGCGGCTGGCGGCAGCTCCTCTTCCTCCTATCTACAGCGAACAAAGCACCCTTTTCTGCTGGAGGGGCTCAGACACAAAAACAGAGACTTAGCCTCTGGGTTCGAGCCCCACCCCCTGGAAAAGTATGCCTTGCTGCAGAGGTTGGAGCCTTACTGCTTCTCTCTTGGAGGCAACATCACTGCCACCTGCTGGCTTTTTTCATTTGCTTTGTGGGTGCCCAGCCCCCACAATTATATTATTGTGGGTGTCCAAGCACCCATGCCCCCCTGGAGTTGGCACTTACAATGCAGCCCCTGTTAACTCTGCTGGCTCAGCTCTCCCCTGTCTCCTGCAGGGGGCAGCAAATCACAAGAACAGGTGCCGGCAAAAATCACAATGCAGGAAAAACCGTGAAGCCAGCCAATATACAAAGCGCCATCCTTATTTCAGACATTATGATGTATTGGTATACCACAGTGTTTAGCTGGTGATATATCATGATGCCGTAAACCAGATATCGCCCAGCCCTACTTGAAAGGCAGCCAAACCTTTGTCAACAATGGGTGAAGTAATGTGAAAGTGACGCTTCAGTCCACCATCTTGAAAATGTTGAACAAGATCACCGCTTCCATCTTGGGAACCTTCATGCCAAGTTTGGTGACAATATCTCAAGGTGTCCGAACCTATAGAAAACCAAAGGGAGAACCCACTTTCAAAAATATATAGCAAATAAACTGCCTTGTGAATTTGTTGAAATGAGAATGCAGGGTATTTTATATAAATAAATATCTGCCCAAATTTCTCTTAATAGTCAGATCCACTGGCAAACAGAGGAATAGATAGATCAGTCACTGAACAATGAGTTAATCAAACTACCAAGCACAAGTATCTGGGCCAAAGGAGGCAGGCGGGGAGGCTGCTGTGTTAACACTTCATAGGCAGAGTCAGGAGGCAATAAACAGCCAAGAAAAATAAAATTCCACAAACTTGCAGGGACACAGAAAACAGGGTTTTTTAAGCAACAGAGACATCAGTCTATTAAAAAAATGTATTTATTCATTCTTTATATAAATAGATCTTTATAAAAAAAACAAAACCAGAGCACACAAATATTCCAAAGTTTACAATGCTTGGGCAAAAAGGTCCCTTGAACTTGTCTAACAGTTTGCAACAAAAGGACAATTCAAAGCATCAATTCAAAGATGCTACAGGAAGTCCTTGACACGATTTTGGCCAGCATAACGTCAGAGGGCTCAGTCCTTTGGGTTGTGCATTTGTTGCAAAAGGAGTTGTGTGGGCCTTTGCATTCATAAACCGTTTGCAAGTCTTCTACCATGACATGCTTTTGACAAACACGACAGGCAAGCTAAGACTCCAAAAGCAAGGCATCAAGCCCTGAGCCAAGAATGAAAGCAAGCATCACCAACCGAGTCATTCCACTAAGTTCTCTCCTAGCCACAGTGGAAGGGACATAAGTAGTTTTTGGTTTAGCTTGGAGAAGCTCACTAGAACAAAGTTTGATTAGACAAAAAGACAAACCTTGCAAGATTTGTTGTGAACATTCCTGCTGTTCAAGTGTCAAAAAAAAAGAAAGAAAGAAAGAAAGAAAGAAAGAAAGAAAGAAAGAAAGCAAAAAAATCAAAACACCTGATAGAAAGAAGTAGTCCTTCAGAATTGAAGCTGCTTCACAAATGCCAGTGTAAGATTTTTTATCTTCACAGTTTTGGGTTGAAAACATCGTCAAGTGAGGAAGGCCATTTGATTCCTGTTGCCTGGTTGGTCCAACAAGTTGTTGTTGTGTGTGTGTGTGTGTGTATATATATATATATATATATATATATATATATATATATATATATATATATGGATAGATAATGCTTTAATCTCCAAGTGGTGTAACACAGATTAGTCAAATGATGCCTGGGAACAAATGTTGTCTGCAGCAGGGCATTGCCAAGAAATTCTCCAGCATCTGGAAGCATCAGTCCCTGCCCCAAAGACCTCTGGTTTACATTCAAGAGTCATCTGATGTAGACAGTCCCCTCGTTTCCTCAGTTCTCATTACAAGAAGGCTGTATGAATACCAACAAATGGGTTTGCTCATCCTTGATTGGGTCTTCGGGGGGAGGTTTCTGGAGACAAAAGAGAAATAGCAGTCTCTTAAAACAATTTAATGCAGTGTTTCCCAACCGGGGGCTATATGGCCCCCTGGGGGCCCCAGGATATTCCAATGGGGCCACAGGTGAAAATCACGCAAATGGGGGGGGGGTCATGTCACAGCACGAGGCTAGGGGGCCACAGAGGGAAGTGAGAAGTGAAGGGGGGAAACCATTATAGTTATTTCTTTAAAATCCTGTTTGGCTGGCTATCTGCTTGGCCAATCAGAAGTGGGTAAGGGGGCAGTCCACCAGGGCCTAGTGGTCCTTTTTTGCCATGTGTGTTTTCTTGGAGCAGTCCTGGTTTGTTTCCGGTGGGAGAGACCGATTGCTGAGGCTCCCATTTTGACATGTAGAGCCCATGATCCAGAACCCCCAGGTCAGGTAAGTGTGGTGGTTGTGTGACAATGGGTAGGGCTGGGTGAGCTGGAGCTGCTTATTGCTGCCCCCAGTGTTGGGCCTAGTGGCAGCCTGGGCCTCACTCTGCAAGGAGCAGCATGGTGCAATCTGTTCCAGCGCCTAGTGGATTGAGGCCTTTGGATGTTGCCGAGGGGTGCAGGACCCGTCAGCAGCGTCGGCCTGATTCTGCAAGCCACCGGGTGAAATCTACCCCAGCGTCTAGCCAAGCAGGGTCATCTGGCGCTGCTGACTTTCATCTAGTAAATAACTAAGTGTCTACTCAGAAGAAAGCCACACTGAGTTCAGTGGGCCTTATTCCCAGGTAAGGGTGTGGGGGGCTATAGTGTTTTATCTAGGCAGCCAGGGCTCCTCCGGATGACAAGATACGCTTGTACCTTGGTTGACGAACGCTTTGCAAGTCAAACATTTTAGCTCCCGAATGCCGCAAACCCAGAAGTTCATGTTCCGGTTTGTGAACATTCTTTGAAACCTGAACATCTGATGTACCTTCCAATTGGTTGCAGAAGCTTCCTGCAGCCAATCGGAAGCCATGCCTTGGTTTCCAAACATTTTGGGAGTCAAACGGACTTCCATAACGGATTCTGTTCGACTTCTGAGTTACAACTGTCTTTTTGTCCCAGGCCCATGAGAACAACTTGCTTTTTCAACTTCTCCCATATATATAGAACTCCCTGTGCGCCTTTTGGACTGTATCTGTAGGTTTCCCCCTCTGTGTCAAATGACTGGGGTCACATTAAGTGTTGTTTACCTTTTTATAATACATGGAAGATGGATCTCCCCCGGGAGGTTCTGGACTCTCCTTCTTTGGTGGTTTCTAAGCAGAGGTTGGGTGGCCTCTGTCATGGATGCTTTAGCTGAGTTTCCTACGCTGCAGGGGGTTGGACTAGATGACCCTCGGGGTCCCTCGCAGCTCCATTATTCTATGTTTTTCTGCTTCAACAATATTTCCTTGTGTTCCTATCGTTTTATGTTATTGTATTTTGTATAAATTATAAAAATTATAAACATGTTCTATTTACAAACAAAACATTTAAATAGCTATCTTTCTACTTGTAGGACGGGGGGGCATGAGCATAGCCAGGATTTTTGTTGAGGGGGGGCAGAACCTCATATTTGTATTGATTTTTTCTTATGGGGGTGCAGCTGCCCCCCGCTACATCCAGGGCAGGGGGCACAGGAAGGAAACAAGGTTGGAAGGGGGCCACGGTCGGGAAAAGGGTGGGAAACACTGATGTAATGAATCAAATGGTTGTCTTTTTTCAGGAGGGAGAAAAAGCAACACAGAAATAAAATTGAAGGAGACTTCAGAAAGTAATCTGTTACCCAATACATTTTAAGTACTATAAATCTTCCTTACGGGCAACTCTGATTAAGTTATTTCAAGGAGAAACTAGAACCATCTGCCACACCATTAAAAGTGTGTGTGTGTGTGTGTGTGTGTGTGTGTGTGTCATTCTGAGCTTGTGCTTCTCACTCACACATTAGATTGGCCTTAGATAGACTAGGATTGAGTGGCCAGTACTCACTTGAAGATCTTCAATGTGCTCTTCAAACATTTGTTTCAGAAACTTTCCAGGCTCAGGAATTGTAGGAAGAATCAACATTTTAATCCTTCAGAACATTAAAAAAGAAAAGAATTAAGGGGTTCTAGATACCAAATTTTGTTTAACTCATTCAACGGTATTTCAGAATTGTTCTCATGATTTATTTAATATTCTACAGCCTTTTAAATGTGTCTGTGGGAAGAAGAGGTTTTGTTTTAATTATTTACTTGTTTTTATCCTGTATTTTGTTCTGGGAACCACTCTGAGATCCTATGATGAAGGGCAGTATATAAATCATAATCATAATAAATTTACACAAAACTGCACCATGCCAGAACGGTCATATTCTCCCTTATTTCATACCCCTATTCCAGGAACCTTTTAAAGTGAAAGCAGAGCTTTTTGGAAGATAGATATACCATATACAACACACTCAAACAGAAGTCATTAATAAGTCTCTTACCTCTTCAGGTGTATGAGGAATATGATAGTCAGGACTGCCACACATAATGGAAGGAGAATGTATAGAAGGAGAGAAAATGGAAAGTCTCTCTCATCTGAAAAAACAAAGAATGAGAAGTAGTCAGGCACCTGACTCCCATTTAGGAATTTAAAAAGCTGTAATAGCAACAGAGTAGCTTTCCTTTCTATTCCATTTCATGTATATGATTAATATTACCCTTTAATCTCATTTTCTAATTCCCTTCCAACACTATTTCTGGCCTTCTCTGCTCAGAAAAGGGGAACTTGATGGAGAAAATTATAATCATAATTACCATTATAATCTCTTTCCCCAGCTGTTTGCTAAACACATGCATGTTCTATCAAAACCTCATTCCCTGCCTGAAAAGTTGAGTGAGCACCAAGGGGTGTAAGTACCCAGAATGTTTGTTTTCCTCATTCCCTGCCTGACCTTTTCACCATTAATCTATAAAAAAGAAATGCTCTTCTGCTGGTATTTGTGTTGAAAGGCCAACAAGAAAACTTTTGCTGTTTGTTAACTCTATGTTGGCTAGGATTAACATTCAACATTTGACAGTGACCAAGTTCTCAAAAACTGCTTAATGAAAAATTTGCTGCTTCTTTTCTATAGAAACAAATTCCTGCCCTGCTTGTCTTAGCATGTTGTTTTAAAGCAATGGATTTTGAGGGTTGTTTTGCTCTCACAATAAGTAGCAGTTGTGCTTTGAAATAATAAATGTAAAAATGCTTTAATTGCTTTGTCCATTTTTGGATTTTCTCTTAGAAGATGATCATGAATAAAATTTTGTTGTTTCTGATGCAGCAATGTATTAACTATTTGGAATGAAAAGTTGCATTCTATAAAACTAACCTTGCTGTTTCTTATGCTGTGCAAGTTTATTCAATGGAACCAGATTCAATATATATTTCCAACCAAAGGCAAAACTACTTAAAAATAATTTTAGATCTATTGAAAAATTTCCTCCATGAAACTTTCATGAATATTCATTTCCTTATTTCCCCCCAACCCTGATTTGATTTATATATTAATAGCTCCTGTAAAAGTAACAAACACAGCTGTGTCTTCTTCCACAATTCGCTGCCACACCAGATCTTAATGATATTTCTTTCTTTGAACCTGACTTGATTCTGTAAATTGATGGCTCTTGTAAAACAAATGACCGTGATGATTCATGCCTGATTATGTTGTGGTATGTGATTATGAAATTCTTGAAGCTTATTTCCTTTCAGTTATTGAAAGGTGCTCCAATTTGCTAAGCCCAGATGGCTGAATCCTTTACAAATAGCTGTTTGGAAGATAGTAGGTATCAGAGTGCAAGTGCTAGTGATTTGCACACTTTTGAGCATTCATGCCCACCAAAGAAAAAGAAAAAGCCTAGAGAACCTGATTCCCTATTATTTATTTATGTTCATGAAATACCAATGTCGTTTTTGTATTCCAGTGACTGATTCCAGGCCGCTATTGGATATGTAAGAGAGTGTGTCTGACTGTTTTCCGCATATTAGTATGGTACTTGTTATGTACGATCAGTACTTTCTCCTTTGTGAGTAACAAATATTCTGCCAAAACAAGGTACCATGTTGAAATGAATCCGGAACTATCTTCCTTTCAAAAAACAGAGAGAATGTTGGAGAAAATAGTAATTTCCTAAAACTCATCATTTTGCTGGTTACATTTTCTTTTGAGTTTATGACCTAGCTAAAATGAAAAGAATTGTCCTAGAATGTTGTTTCTGTTTCAAACATTGCAAATTTTGGACAAAATGGATTGCTTCAAGAAGGGGCAGAGAGATATCTCTAGATTTGTCTGGCAGGGCAAGAAGCCTAGAATAAAATTTAAAATACTAACAGATGCAAAGGAAAGAGGTGGATTTGCCCTGCCAGACCTTAAACTTTATTATGAATCAGCTGCTTTTTGCTGGTTGAAAGAATGGCTGCTTCTTGAAAACACAGACATTTTGGATTTAGAGGGTTTTAATAATGTATTTGGATGGCATGCATACTTGTGGTATGATAAGGTCAAAGCACATAAAGCATGTAAAAGCCATATTGTCAGGAAAGCATTGTTTAATGTTTGGATAAGATATAAGGACCTACTGGAAAACAAAACCCCAAGGTGGTTGTCACCGATGGAAGCGAAAGCTCAGAAAAAGCTCAATATGGAGGTCAAATGGCCAAAATATTGGGAAATTTTGGAACAAGAGGGAGATAGACTGAAATTGCAGAGTTTTGAGAAATTAAAAAACAAAGTGCGAGACTGGCTTCATTATTATCAGATAATGGAGGCATACAATTTGGACAAGAAAATTGGCTTCAGGTGGAAAAATCAAAATTAGAAACAGAACTGCTAGAACCCAAAACTAAGATTTTGTCAAAGATGTATAACTTGCTGTTGAAATGGAATACTCAGGATGAAACGGTGAAATCTGCTATGATTAAATGGGCACAAGATGTTGGACATAACATAATGATGGCTGACTGGGAACAGTTATGGACCACAGGTATGAAATTCACGGCATGCAATGCCTTAAGAGAGAATATTATGAAAATGATATACAGGTGGTACATGACACCAGTCAAGCTTGCAAAAATCTATCATTTGCCCGATAATAAATGTTGGAAATGTAAAGAAACTGAAGGTACATTCTTTCACCTTTGGTGGACGTGCCCAAAGATTAAGGCTTTCTGGGAGATGATTTATAATGAAATGAAAAGGGTATTTAAATATACCTTTCTGAAGAAACCAGAGGCCTTTCTCCTGGGCATGGTCGGCCAAATGGTGCCAAAGAAGGACAGAACTTTTTTTATGTATGCCACAACAGCAGCAAGAATACTTATTGTAAAGTACTGGAAGAAACAAGATCTACCCACTCTGGAAGAATGGCAGATGAAGGTGATGGAATTGGCGGAAATGACTGGCAGAATCCGAGACCAGGGAGACCAGGGAGAAGAGTCGGTGGAAGAAGATTGGAAGAAATTTAAAGACTATTTACAGAAATATTGCAAAATTAATGAATGTTAGAATGATGTCAGAATGAAGTTACCGTATTTTTCGCCATATAGGACGCATTTTTCCCCCTCCAAAAATGAAGGGGAAATGTGTGTGCGTCCTATGGGGTGAATGCAGGCTTTCGCTGAAGCCTGGAGAGCGAGAGGGGTCGGTGTGCACCGACCCCTCTCGCTATCCAGGCTTCAGGAAGCTCTGCGCAACCCTCGGGAGACCGGCTCCGAGGGTTGCGCAGAGCTGCCTGCTCAGCGCAGCTCTGCGTGGCCACGGGAGCCGGGCGCGAAGTCCCGCCCCCCTCCTGATGGCCGCGCAGAGCTGCCTGCAGTCCTGGGATCAGCGCAGCTCTGCGCGGCCACCGGGAGCGGGGCGCGAAGTCCTGCCCCCCTCCCGATGGCCGCGCAGAGCTGCCTGCAGTCCTGGGATCAGCGCAGCTCTGCGCGGCCACCGGGAGCGGGCCGCGAAGTCCCGCCCCCTCTCGATGGCCGCGCAGAGCTGCCTGCAGTCCCGGCATCAGCGCAGCTCTGCGCGGCCACCGGGAGCCGGGCGCGAAGTCCCGCCCCCCTCCCGGTGGCCGTGCAGAGCTGCCTGCAGTCCCGGGATCAGCGCACTTCTCCCCATAGCCAGCCCCACAAGCTCGGGGGGCAGCGGGGAGGCAGAGCGCGCCTTCCCGCTGTTCCCCGACCTGGTTCTTCCAGCCCCACACCTGGGGGGGAAATAAAATTTTTTTTCTTTATTTCCCCCCAAAAAAACTAGGTGCGTCCTATGGGCCGGAGCGTCCTATGGGGCACAAAATACGGTAAGTGGTTTAAGCAGCAATGTTATAAAGGTGTATGTAAAAATGAATTGTTAACAGGTGAGAATCTAAAGTTATAATATATTATGTTAAAGGACTAAGATAAAAACAAAGAGGGAAAGAAATTGCTGAATTAACTAACTGAATTGGAATACAAAAAAGGGAGGTGCGAGGACGTCAGGGAAACAAGGAAATGAATGTAAAGTATGGAAAGACTGATGTATTTTTTAAAGTGTTTTTTTTATCTTTTCTGTGTGTTTTGTATTTTTTCTTTTATTTTTACTTTTGTCTTTCTTTTTCTTCTTCTTTTTTAAATTCATGTAATTCTTTTCTTTGAAACCTTAATAAATATCATTAAAAAAAAATGAAAAGAATTGTGCCTGCCTACCTTTTATGGCAAGTCCTAGGCTCTGTGGTTTAACCCACAGCGGCACCTGTGTCCCTTCCCCCCCCCAATCAGAAGGTCGGTGGTTCGAATCCCTGCGACGGGGTGAGCTCCCGTTGCTCAGTCCCTTCTCCTGCAAACCTAGCAGTTCGAAAGCACGTCCAAGTGCAAGTAGATAAATAGGTACCACTCTGGCGGGAAGGTAAACAGCGTTTCCATGCGCTGCTCTGGTTCGCCAGAAGCAGCTTAGTCATGCTGGCGACATGACCGGAAGCTGTACGCCGGCTCCCTCAGCCAGTAAAACGAGATGAGTGCCACAACCCCAGAGTCGGTCACGACTGGACCTAATGGTCAGGGGTCCCTTTACTTTTACCTTTTATGGTACACTGTATGTAGTGAATGTTTGTTCCAGCACATTTGGATATGGTTCTTTACAGCCTCCTCCTTATTTTTGAGGCTGTCCCTATGCACATTTGTATTTCACTTGTATTTTCTTTTGGGTTTCTGGGGGGGATAGCTCCAGGCTAGAAACCCTTTTAAATTTATCCAGCAGACCTTCCCTGCTCCAGGTTCTCTTTACTCAACATGCAAGGGGTTGCTGGTGCCAGCATGGGACCAACTAAGAGGCAGTGTGTGGTACAGCCGCGGGGGGGGGGGGAGTATGCAAGTGAGGAGGCCCTGGGAAGGTTGCACACAGTGGCTCATCTGAAAGCGGTCTACTGTTTGAGATACCCTGGGTTAAGACATTAGCAATTTCAGGGAATTTCAGGGGTACAGGCGCAACAATTTTAATTAAAGGGTTTCCAAAGACAGCTTTGCCAGATGTCAGCAAATGAAGTTGTACCGGAGGAAAGAAACTTGGATCTTTGCCAAGTAGCGGGATGCACTGTGAAGCACTGACCTTCTACCAGATTAGAATTTATTTGTAACCTATAAATATAAAATCTGTGCAGAGATTTAGTTCTTTTGATTTGGTTCATACAGTCAGCTCAGCAGTTCATTACCAAGAGTCTTACAAAGTTTCTTCTCACCTACTTCTACTGCCTCGCTCCACTCGCTCCAGGGATCATGTGTGCGCTTACAGTTGGCCTTAGAAGTCCTGGCTCTCACCCGGAAAGTGTAGCATTGTTTACTCTTGAGAGTGAGTGTTACATTGTTACGTGACCTGTAAATCTTCAAAGAACAACAAAAAATTGTTTGTATAATCTATTGGTGATATTGTTTATTTTATTTTAATGAAAAATAAACTCACAACATACCATAATACAAAAATGAAAACCAACAGTCTAACACATCTAACCCACTAAATGAGTTGATGTGCTGTAGATTTAAAACAGACAAGAGCTTTGAAGAATTGCTTTTGATTGAAACGGATTTCACATATGATACTTCTGACAGGACTGCTTTAAAATATAAAACAGGAATTCTCTGTTTGCCTATGTGGCAAACGTGTCAGATTCCTGCCCAGGAAGTTGAACAAAATCATATCCACAGAGAGGCAGCTTGAAAAACGAGTCTTTGCAAGCTTAAAAATGGAGCACTGGCCTTAACTGTGAGTATTCCTTCCACCTGAAATTTGAGTACCAAAATAATAATAATAATAATAATAATAATAATAATAATAATTATTATTATTATTATTATTATTATTATTATTTCTTATTTATACCCTGCCCATGTGGCTGGGTTTTTCCAGCCACTCTGGGCGGCTTCCAACAGAATATTAAAATACAATAATCTATTAAACATTAAAAGCTTCCCTAAACAAGGCTGCCTTCAGATGTCTTCTAAAAGTCTGGTAGTTTTCTCTTTGACATCTGGTGGGAGGGCATTCTACAGGGCAGGTGCCACTACCGAGAAGCCCCTCTGCCTGGTTCCCTGTAACTTGGCTTCTCGCAGAAGAATTGTACTCAGAAACATACTGGGAGCCAGTGTAGGTCTTTCAAGTGGTCTCGGCGGCCGCTCCCAGTCACCAGTCTAGCTTACGCATTCTGAATTAGTTGTAGTTTTTGGGTCACCTTCAAAGGTAGCCCCACATAGAGCGCATTGCAATATTCCAAGCGAGAGATAACTAGAGCCTGCACCATTCTGGTGAGACAGTCTGCGGGCAGGTAGGGTCTCAGCCTACGTACCAGATGGAGCTGGTAGACAGCTGCCCTGGACACAGAATTGACCTGCGCCTCCATGGACAGCTGTGAGTCCAAAATGACTCCCAGGCTGCGCACCTGGTCCTTCAGGGGCACAGTTACCCCATTCAGGACCAGGGAGTCCTCCACACCTGCCTGCCTCCTGTCCCCCAAAAAGAGTACTTCTGTCTTGTCAGGATTCAACCTCAATCTGTTAGTCGTCATCCATCCTCCAACTGCCTCCAGACACTCACACAGGACCTTCACTGCCTTCACTGGTTCTGATTTGAAAGAGAGGTAGAACTGTGTATCATCCGCATAGTGATGAACACCCAGCCCAAACCCCATGATGATCTCTCCCAGTGGCTGCAAGTAGATGTTAAAAGCATGGGGGAGAGGACAGAACCCTGAGGCATCCCACAAGTGAGAGCCCAGGGGTCTGAACACTCATCCCCCACACCACTTTCTGAACATGGCCCAGGAGGAAGGAGCGGAACCACTGTATAACAGTGCCCCCAGCTCCCAGCCCCTCTATACGGCCCACAAGGATGTTATGGTTGATGGTGTCAAAAGCCGCTGAGAGATCCAGCAGAACTAGGAAACAGCTCTCACCTTTGTCCCTAGACCGCCAGAGATCATTGACCAGTGCAACCAAGGCAGTTTCAGTCCTATGATGAGGCCTGAATCCTGATTGGAAGGGATCCAAATGGTCCGCATCCTCCAGGCGTGCCTGGAGTTGTTCAGCAACCACTCGCTCAATCAGCTTGCCCAAGAATGGCAGATTTGAGACTGGGCGATAGTTGGCCAAATTGGCTGCATCTAAAGATGGTTTTTTAAGAAGTGGTTTGATAACCGCCTCTTTCAACGGGTCTCCCTCACAAAGAGAAGAATTCAACACCCCGTGAAGCCCACCGCCCAGCCCTTCCCGGCTAGCTTTTATAAGCCAGGATGGGCAAGGGTCAAGGAGACAGGTGGTTGATTTCACTTGTCCAAGCAGCCTGACCACATCCTCGGAGGTAACAGATTGGAACCGATCCCACGCAACTTGACTAGACAGGACTCTAGCACTCTCCCACCCCGGCCCTGCTCCCACTGTGGAGTCTACCTCTTCCTGAATCTGAGCGACATTATCTGCAAAAAACTTTGCAGGAGATCATGTGGCTGTACTGGGCCCCAATGTAGCAAGTGGTTCCGCTAAATTGCGAACCACCTGAGTCTCCTGCTGCTGTTTTCTGCAGATGGAATATAGGTGGTGAAGAAAGTCTTCTTCGTTGTCACTACTGCCACTTGGTAGGCTCGACATTGAGCTCCAACCCGGGTCCGGTCAGCTTCAGAATAAGTCATCCCCCACCGGTGCTCTAGCTGTCTCAGTGATTGTTTCATTGCCCTCAGATCCGTGGAAAACCACGGGGCTGTCCAGGCTCCATGCAATTGGAGAGGGCACATCGGAGACAAATATTATGTATCCTGTGTTGTATGAACTTGTTCATGGGTAGGCAAACTAAGGCCCGGTGCCTGGATCCAGCCCAAATGCCTTCTAAATCCAGCCCGCGGATGGTCCAGGAATCAGCGTGTTTTTACTTGAGTAGAATGTGTCCTTTTATTTAAAATGCATCTCTGGGTTTTGTGGGGGCTGCCTGGTGTTTTTACATGAGTAGAATGTGTGCTTTTATTTAAAATGCATCTCTGGGTTATTTGTGGGGCATAGGAATTAGTTCATTCCTCCCCCCCCCCCCAAAAAAAAAATAGTCTGGCCCACCACATGGTCTGAGAGACAGTGGACCAGCCCTCTGCAGAAAAAGTATGCTGACCCCTGAACTTGATCATTTGAGATAGAAACAAAAACAAGGAATGTTTCTATGATTCTATGATTCTTTCTCAGATACTTTCTGTTCTTCTTGTTTCCATTATTTCATTAGTCTATTATTCCAGTAGACTTAAAATAGATATTATTGCCTCCACTAGTGGAAACAAAAAGTTTAATTTAGACCTTTCCCCAGAAATGATTGGGTAGATTAATCCTTCACAAGACACCCCCCCCACCCCAATGTAGAATAGAGCTATTCATGTGAAGCTGACTAAGAAAATGATGAAATGTAGGTTACCAAGGCAAGGCTATTTAAGTCCAAGAACAGCTATAGAGGGTGAACCAGCTGGAGCTGGGCATAGGCACTGCTTGCTAATAAAGCCAACTGATCCTCTAGTCACCGTTTCAAATCAAGCAGAATCCCTAAACCACATTTCTCTTTGCTCAGGGGAAATGCATCCAGCCTACCACTGTCCCTAGACACTGGCCCAGAACTGCCTACCCTCTCTTGACTCAGACAGAATGCAGAGAGGGAACTGTGTGTCATCTATATGTGAATGACACTGCGCACCAAGCCAGAAATTAGGGTTTATTTGTCAATGCTCACTCACATCAGATCTAGTTAACTTTTTTAATAGTTTCCAGAAGTGGAACTGCTTTGGTCTACTGCAGCAAAACAGTCATGTCACCTTAAAGAACTTAACAAAGTTCTCAAGGTGAAAGTTTTCATGGACCAAAGTCTGCTTCACTAATGCATGAAGTGTGATCTTCAGCTGGCAGGTGTGTTTGCACACACACACATGAATGTAGAGGGGGAAATGGAACCAATGTCATGAGAAGAAAATTTAAAAAATAGACAGACTTGAAGCTTAGATGTTTTAAAATAAACACAGCAACTGGACTTCCGGGTTAGCGCCTCCGGTAATGGCTGAATTCCTCTGACCAGGAGGAATTCGCTTCATGGAAATTAGGGTCTGAGCGCCACGGCGGAGGCGGGGACCCACAAAAAATCACAGGTGGGAGAAGCCTGTGAACATGGGATTCGGCTGGCACCTTTTGCGCCTCCCCTACTCACGGGGAAACCCGGTTTCGGGGATCCGGAGCGTCGTGGGGTGAGTGGCGTGGTGCTTCGAATTGACTGCTTCTTTCACGGAGTGAAGCCACATTGCTGTTGCCAGAGAGTGCTGACTTTTTCCTGTGGAGAATTCGATTTTAAAACAACTACCCGTGAGTAGAACGGAAAATTGGATTTTCAAACGTCTTAATTTGGTACCGAAACGGGGCGGTTTCAAACAGGAAGTACGCCTTCCCCTTTTGTAAATAGACTGGAGCAAAAAGGCTGCAA
This sequence comes from Podarcis bocagei, assembly GCF_964188305.1. NCBI lineage: Eukaryota > Metazoa > Chordata > Lepidosauria > Squamata > Lacertidae > Podarcis > Podarcis bocagei. The sequence goes on along the minus strand of NC_138140.1, from coordinate 51,672,626 downwards.
GCTAAAGTCTTGGAAAGCTTTTCATAAAGGATTAAACTTCCATCGGCTAAAATCATCAAACCCCCCTTGGAAGCAGGAGAGGGGAATTTTTAGACCGCGTAAGCCTGCAGGAGAGAGTGAAGAAAGTCAAATTACTACCGCTCTGAACCTGGAAACGGGCTGCTAGTAGGACTGAAGTTTTGGATATGTTCATTGACTGTGAATAGATCGTTTGTTGACAGTAAGTTAAAGAAGAGAAATACATTGTTTCCATTGTCTCCTTCTGCGTTTAAAAAGGAGTAAATGTAATTGAAAATTGAAACTAACTTTATTGTTTGAATTGTGCTTAAAAGGATTGATACAAATAGAAATTGTTTCCCCCTAGAGGAAGCCTTTGAAATTGTTACATGAGCTGAGTGGGGAATTTCCAGCTGTAAGACAAGACCGTGAGAATCTGGGATTGACCTTGGACTGTTAAGAATGTTGACAGAAGAAGCCTTAGTGGTTGCATTATGTAAGATTAATGACTCAATGGAACAGCTCCATAGGAAGACGGATGTGATGATTATAAAAATTGATAACTTGGAACAAAAAGTGACCAACTTGGGACAAAAAGTGAATATTAATACAGAAACTATTCAGGAATCGATACAGGGATCTACCTTGACATGGCAAATTGAGGAGAAGGCGGGGGAGAAAGTTGTTAAGAGCCCCAGCCTCACAGATGCAATTCGATGACTATAAGTGGATGCCTTTTATGACTGAATCTAGAGAAAGCCAGACTTTGAGGATTGGAGCCCCGCTTGGACTGGAGAAGGAAAGTTGGATAGATCCCTTCATGCAGGGATTTATTGACTTTTGGGACTTGGACTTGGGTCAGGAGGAGACTGGAGTTGTGGGGACTGCCAGACTTGGAGGAACTTTGAAATACGACTGGAAATATCTTGTGAATTTTAGTTTTAACTATGGAGATTTGGCTGATTTGTCGAGAAGGAATAAAAACATTGCTAGGTGGGAATTTCCTTGAGATTTACTTTTCAGCATCAAAGGAAGGAAAATAAGAACAAGATCAGGAGAAGACAAAGTAAAGTGCATGTATAAACATGAAGAAGACTCGCAGAAGGGACTTGGAAAAGAGTTAAGAGCCTCGGACAGAAGATCACCAGGTTGATGGACTATATGGAATTGACGGAAATGACTGGCAGAATCTGAGACCAGGGAGAAGAGACGGTGGAAGAATATTGGAAAAAGTTTAAAATCTATATATGGAAATAATGTAAAATTAATAAATGTTAGAAAAATGTTGGAAGGAAATCATATGGCTTTAGTAGAAATGTTTTAAGGAATTAAGCATAAATAAGTATTATAGTTTTAATGGAAAATAAGGTTAAAATATGTTAAGATAATCATATGACAGAAAATAGAGAAAGATGGAAAGGATTTGCTGAAACAATTAATAGAAATGGAATACAAAAAGGGAGGTGAGAGGAGGTCGATGAAACAAGGGAATGAAAGAGAGGATATTGAGATGGTATGATGTGTGTTTTTTGAACTGTTTTTGCTTTTGTTTTGTTTAATGTGTTAATGTTGTGTTGTGTATTGTTTATATATTGTACTGTATGTTTTTTCTTGTTTCTTCTTTTTTTCTTCTTCTTTCCGTTTTGTAAGGTTTAAAAGTAATAAATATTATTTTTTTAAAAATAAAAATAAACACAGCAACCACTCATAAAGCAGTACTGAGGACCACAAATATCCTGGCACTGGATGTATAGGTGTTAATTATTACAGTCGTACCTCATGTTGCGAACGCTGCGGGTTACATTCTTTCAGATTATGTCTCGCGGCGACCCAGAAGTACCGGAAAGGGTTACTTCCGGGTTTTGCCGCTTGCACATGCACAGACGTGCAAAATGGCATCATGCGCATGTGCAGAAGCGCTGAATCGTGAGCCGCACATGTGCAGACGCGGGTTGCATTCTGTTCAGGTTGCGAACGGGGCTCCAGAATGGATCCCGTTCACAACCAGAGGTACCACTGTATATAATTATATATGTGTGTGTTATAAGAAATCTCTTAGCCTTCAAGGTGCCACCAGTCTGCTATCTAAAGTAGATTACATGGTAGATACTAGAGCAACTTACTTCTGGGTCCAGTTTGTTATTAATTTCTAGTTGATAGCACATGTCATTCAAGCCCCTTGGTTCAGTCCACTGTAGAATAACTCCTTCATTGCTCCTTTTGGGCTTTACAATCAGTGGAGGATCAGGTTTTACTAGAAATTCTGAAGTCGAAAAGAAAACACACACAAAATTATATATTTTTAAAATCCAACATTAACTCAATGGTAGCATATTTGTGAGCTGTAAAATAAAACACACTCCAAATATTATCTACGAGGTGTAACCCACCTAGTACCACAGTGAGAGAAGACACTATCTACAAACCATTGGGGTCCATCTAGCTTGATATTTGTCTGAGAGCAGCTCTCCAGGGTTTCAGCCTGGAGTCCTTCCCAGCCTTACCTGGAGAAATAGGTGAGCCCTTTCCCTGCAGGGAGTTCTAATGTAAGTATATCCTCTACTCATCCAGACTCACCCAAGTCTTGCCTCTTGCATATACCTTATCTCAAGCTCTTTCCTCCTAACTACGGTGTTTTATTGTGTAACGGTCACACTTTCTGTGCAGATTATTTGTTTGCAAAAAGGGGGGTGCAACTATTACACAAGGAAAAACATGATGTCGGGGAAAAACCTGTGAGGCATGGCCATTATGGAAACAAGTTTGTTTTGCATGTTAATCTATCCACTGTACAGTTCAGATCCCAGTCTCTCATGCCTCACTGATGGCAGCTTCTCCCACCCGCTTGCTTGACTGCCTGCTCCCGTTGCTTTTGGCCAGTAAGAGAATGCACAGTGAAAATACCCCTGCAACTGTTATGCAGGGAATGCTCTGGGACCATTTTGGGGGCCAGAAAAAGGGGGATGCGACTATTATGTGATGGTGGCTTGTTTACTGTGGAAGTATGCCAGCAACTCCCTCAAATCAGAGGCAAGGGAGCCTACCTTTCTTTGGGATGATTCCCCTGCTCCTGGTTATTTCCCCCCCAAAAGCTCTGGTTGCCCGTTCAGTATTTTGACATTTATACCCCACCTTTCTTCCATGGGACTCAAGGTGGCATACACTGGCTTCCTAAGTAGTCTCAGCCAGGCCAGCACCAAACCTGCTTAGCTTCAGCAAGGCTGCTGCATTGTGCTGCCTTTGGGCCATGTTCTGGGAGTTAAGGCATAGTAAATTAGGGTCTGGAAGAAACACCATCCAGGAGCTCTATTGCTTATACTTTCAGTTGTTTTGCGGGCTCAGTGTGAGTTAATGACAATGACTTATTGATAGCCTGAGCCCAATGCAACTAAGAAATGATATCCTCCACTAAGTTCCATCAGAACATAAAGATAAGGAGAATTCTTCTCAATCTACTAGTTGGAATTCCCGGTGGAGAATGGCCACCACAGCATCATTCAGAAGCCTTTTAAATGGGGAAAAGAGGCTATTTTAAATATGCCAGCAGACCATTAGAATCTGCAACACCATTTCCAATCCCAAGCCTTTTCACATGAAATAGACCTATAACCAAGCAGCTTGTAAACTTACCATATACTTCTGGTAATTTATTCATTATACACACAGGCTGAATGTCTCTGGAATTGCCCTGGATAGAAATGCTGAGTCCTGGAGGCCAATAAAGGTTTGTGTCGAAAGTGCATCGAAAGTCATCACCTTTTTTAGTGTAATGTGTGCATGGCCCTCCTCTATCCTGATCAATATACCTTGGGGGCAAGAGGAAGCAACATCAGCGCACTTAAAAGTCAGGGTGGTAGCAGGTCAACATGTTTGCACTCCTATACTATTAAGGCAGCAGAAAACAAGGATGAAGTGCAGTGCTGCTTTGTGGTAGCATTAGATTTTGGATTGTTATTGGTGCCACCTAGTCCTCTCCCCCACCTTTATATTCAAGGTAAAAGGAAGCTGTAAAATAGCCACTGTATCCAGTCATTCTCCATTATTACTCCCCCCCCCCGCCTCCACATTATTATTAGCTTAAGGTGCTACTGGGTAAAATTCCATGGTCAGAAATACTCAAAGAGAAGGGAGTCCAAAGTAGTTAGGAGTTTTTTAAAGGTGAAAAATTGAAGGCTCAAATGCAGACAATTCCAACAAGAAAGAAAAGATGTCTGGTGCGGCTGCATGAGGAGCTTACAGTTGAGTTGAGACGGGAAATCAAGAAGGAAGAGTATACAGAGTAGCCAACAGTTACAGGGGAGCAGTTAAGTTGCAGAAAGAAGGCTTGCAAGAGGTTAAAAATAATTAATAAATGTTTCTTCCACTATGTTTGAAGCAAGAGGAAGAAAAAGAAAGCAGTAGGTCCTCTGCATAGAGAAAATGGAAAAATGCTGATATCAAAACAAGTGACCTTAGGAAGCAAAGCGGCAGACTTCCAGAGCAGCACATTCAGTGACCGGGTGAGGGACTGCGCTCCTGGCAACTCAAGGGAGACCCAACACCGAAAAGAGACCATGGGGAATGAGAGGCGAAAGTTACCCCGACCTCAGGTGGGGATCCTGAGGGCTGAGCCCAAAGCCGCGCATCAAGGGGTTTCCCCAAGTTTCCACTCCTTTGTTATTTAAAACATTTACCAGTGGAGATGGCATGGGGGAAAACCTCAGCGAAAACAGGCAGAACCACTCTCCGACGCTAGCACCTCAAAACCTGGCGAGTCAGTGCTGAACTCTCCATTAATTTGAAACTGACAACGAAGAAGCCCCCCCCCCCCCAATTTAATATGCAAACGAAACAACTTGTCTCTGGATATCGAGAAAATATTTAGAATAAGAGTGAACAAGTCAAAAAGCAGGAAAAGACCATGGGATTGTCTAGTATTTTTGAACTTGAGGCTACACAGAGTAAAATATTGCTAAAGGGCAGAGCAAATCCCTTGTATATAGATGGGAAACATATTGAGATCATGATAGAAGTCCCAATACATCTGTTAAAAAGGAGAGACAATTATAGATTTACATCGGCGCTTAAGAAAAATAAAATATTGTTCAAATGGGAATTCCCTCAGGGACTCACCTTTACATATAAAGAGAGGAAAAGAACTTTCAGATCGGTGGAAGAAACCAGAATCCTCTGGAAGAAGTACTGGCAAGAGTTAGGAGGAGAGAAGCTTCAAGAGCGAGAAAATAAAAACAAGATAAGACTAAGACTTTAATTACGATTTGTATTTTCTGTTTTCCTTTATCCTTTTTCTTTCTTTCTATCACCGCTTGATTACTTAAGTAAGACTTGACAAATTAAAAAAATTGTATGGCATTTAAATGTATCTCCTGGAAACTGAATGGGCTGAACAGTAAACTAAAAAGGAACAAAGAAGAATGTATATTAAAGAGGGAGGAAATGGGATATTATATGTTTTCAAGGGACCCATATATCTAATAAGCATATGAGGGTTTCAAAAAATAAAAATTTGGGTCTAGAGTATATAGCATCAGGTACGGAGAAAAAGAGGGGAGTGGTCATCTACGTAAAACCAGTCCTAAACCCGCAACTGTTATTTCAAGATGAAGAAGGCAGAGTCTTAAGGGTAGAAATACAAATAAATGAAGAAAAAATAATTTTGGTGGGGATTTATGCCCCAAACAATAACAAATTAGAATTCTATAGAAACTTAGAAGAGAGACTCTGGGACTATGCCAGTGAAAATATAATAATTATGGGGGACTTAAATGGAGTTGCATCCATCAAAATGGATAGAAAGGACAGAGATAGACTATCTAACTCAGGTAGATTACCATTCTCCTTCCAAATGACAGAAAAGTTCAATCTTTATGATACTTGGAGAATTAAACATTCTAACGTAAAAGATATCACACATTTTTCTGAAGTTAAAAAGTCAGGTGGGAGAATTGATGTGATCTGGACTTCAAAAAAATTGACACTGAGCTTGGAGAAAGCAGAAATTTTGAATAGATCCCTGTCAGAGCACAATGCAGTAATGATACATAGGAAATTTAAAAAAACGTACAAGGGGGAGGTGGAGGATGAATGATGAATTATGGAGAGATGATCAAAGGGTAATTAAAGCCAAAGAAATGCTGAAAGAATTCTTTGAAATAAACAAAAAACAAGTCACAGATAGGAAAATAATCTGGGATGCAAGCAAAGCCTATATGAGAGGCTTTGGAATACAACAAATGGGGAGGATTAGGAAGAGTAAAGAGAGTAATATCATGGAAATAAATAAACAGATTAGAGAAAATGTAAAAGAGTTGGTAAAAAACCGTAAAAATGAGAAAATACTCCAAAACATAAAAATTTTACAATCCCATATATCCAATTTAATAAATAAAGAAGTGGAAAACAAAATCAAATGGACTGACAAAGATAATTTGAATCGGCCAATAAACCTGGCAAGATGCTGGCCTGGTTAACAAAGGAAAGACAAGTGGAAAGAGTTGTAAATAAAATAACAGACCAGGGAAAAGAAATTATCGACCCGGACCAAATTAAAGATAAATTTATGAATTATTACAAAAAACTATATGAACTAGAACACAAAAATGAGAATAAAGTTAAAAAATACCTGATAGAAAACAAGTTGCCAGAGATTAGGGAAGTGCTGGGTGAGATCCCATGGACAGTAATACTAAAAGGAAAGGGAGTTCATGATGGCTGGGAGTTTGTTAAGAGGGAGATAGTAAAAGCACAACTTCAGGCAAGACCAGTGAGACGGAAACATGGAAGGTGCCTAAAGAAGCCAGGGTGGCTATCTAAAGAACTTTTAACTGAGTTAAGATTAAAAAAGGATGTGTACAAAAAATGGAAAAGGGGGGAAACCACCAAAGAGGAATTCAAACAAATAGCCAGCACATGTAGACACAAAGTCAGAAAAGCTAAAGCACAGAATGAACTCAGGCTTGCTAGAGAGGTTAAAAGCAACAAAAAAGGCTTTTATGGGTATGTCCGTAGCAAAAGGAAGAACAAAGAAACAGTGGGGTCACTCAGAGGAGAAGATGGTGAAATGCAAACAGGGGACACAGAAAGGGCTGAACTCCTCAATGCCTTCTTTGCCTCAGTCTTCTCCGATAAAGAAAACAATGCCCGACCTGAAGAATTTGGAGCAAATGATTCAGCAAAGGAAACACAGCCCAGAATAACTAAGGAGATAGTACAAGAATACTTGGCTAGTTTAGATGTATTCAAGTCTCCAGGGCCAGATGAACTGCATCCAAGAGTATTAAAAGAACTGGCAGATGTGATCTCAGAACCACTGGCAGTCATCTTTGAGAATTCCTGGAGAACAGGCGAAGTCCCGGCAAACTGGAGGAGGGCAAATGTTGTCCCTATTTTCAAAAAGGGGAAAAGAGAGGACCCAAATAATTACCGCCCAGTCAGTCTGACATCAATACCAGGGAAGATTCTGGAGCAGATCACTAAGCAAACAGTTTGTGAGCACCTAGAAAGGAATGCTGTGATCACCAATAGTCAGCATGGATTTCTGAAAAATAAGTCATGTCAGACTAACCTGATCTCGTTTTTTGACAGAATTACAAGCCTGGTAGATGAAGGGAACGCAGTGGATGTAGCCTACCTTGATTTCAGCAAGGCATTTGACAAGGTGCCCCATGATATTCTTGTAAAGAAGCTGGTAAAATGCGGTCTTGACTATGCTACCACTCAGTGGATTAGTAACTGGCTGACTGACCGAACCCAAAGGGTGCTCATCAATGGTTCCTCTTCATCCTGGAGAAGAGTGACTAGTGGGGTGCCACAGGGTTCTGTCTTGGGCCTGGTCTTATTCAACATCTTTATCAACGACTTGTATGATGGACTCAAGGGCATCCTGATCAAATTTGCAGATGACACCAAACTGGGTGGGGTGGGGTGGCTAACACCCCAGAGGACAGGATCACACTTCAAAACGACCTTGACAGATTAGAGAACTGGGCCAAAACAAACAAGATGAACTTTAACAGGGAGAAATGTAAAGTATTGCACTTGGGCAAAAAAAATGGGAGGCACAAAAACAAGATGGAGGACACCTGGCTTGAGAGCAGTACATGTGAAAAGGATCTAGGAGTCTTGGCTGACCACAAACTTGACATGAACCAACAGTGTGACGCGGCAGCTAAAAAAGCCAATGCAATTCTGGGCTGCATCTATAGGAGTATAGCATCTAGATCAAGGGAAGTAATAGTGCCACTGTATTCTGCTCTGGTCAGACCTCACCTGGAGTACTGTGTCCAGTTCTGGGCACCACAGTTCAAGAAGGACACTGACAAACTGGAACGTGTCCAGAGGAGGGCAACCAAAATGGTCAAAGGCCTGGAAACGATGCCTTATGAGGAACGGCTAAGGGAGCTGGGCATGTTTAGCCTGGAGAAGAGGAGGTTAAGGGGTGATATGATAGCCATGTTCAAATAATAAAAGGATGTCATGTAGAGGAGGGAGAAAGGTTGTTTTCTGCTGCTCCAGAGAAGCGGACACGGAGCAATGGATCCAAACTACAAGAAAGAAGATTCCACCTAAACATTAGGAAGAACTTCCTGACAGTAAGAGCTGTTCGACAGTGGAATTTGCTGCCAAGGAGTGTGGTGGAGTCTCCTACTTTGGAGGTCTTTAAGCAGAGGCTTGACAACCATATGTCAGGAGTGCTCTGATGGTGTTTCCTGCTTGGCAGGGGGTTGGACTTGATGGCCCTTGTGGTCTATTCCAACTCTATGATTCTATGATTCTATGATCTGAACCTTATTAAGAATTTTAGACCAATTTCACTACTAAACATGGATTATAAAATATTTACAGGTATCCTGGCTAACAGGTTGAAAAATTTCTTAAACGGGGTAATAGGAAATGATCAAGCTGGCTTTTTGCTGGGGAAGCAAATAAGAAATAAAACAAGGATAATTATTGACTTACTGGAATATACAGAAATGAAACCAAGCAAAAAGGTAGCAATGCTACTGGTAGATGTGGAGAAGGCTTTCAGCAGTGTGTCATGGAACTTCTTAATTAAAACTTTTGAGAGCTTGAGAACAGGAAACAACATCATGAATGGAATTAGGGCAATCTATGACAACCAGAAAACCAAAATAATTATAAATAATGAAATCACTGAAGAATTTAATATAGAAAGAGGGACTAGACAAGTTTGTCCCTTGTCCCCACTCTTATTTATCACAACGTCAGAGACTCTCTTAATAGCAATAAGGAAAGATCAGGAAATAAGGGGCATTAATTTAGGTAGCTGATATTACAAGGTGAAGGCATTTTGCTGATGATGTGATTATTACTACTGAAAACCGGAATGAAGGCATACAAAAAGCACTAGTCAAAATGAATAAATTTGGCGAGGTTTCGGGATTTAAACTGAATAAAGATAAATCTAAATTATTAACAAAAAATATGGGAGAGAAGGAACAAGAAGACCTAGAAAGAATGACAGGTCTAAAGACCACAAACAAAGTAAACTATCTGGGGGTATGGATTACAAATAAAAACACTAATTTATTTAAAGACAATTACATCAAAAAATGGAAGGAAATTAAAGGAAATTTAGAAAATTGGAGTCAATTGAAGCTGTTATTATGGGGCAGAATATCAATGATTAAAATAACAGTACTTCCCAAAATCCTCTTTCTCTTTCAGACAATTCCAATAATTATTGGGACAAAATGTTTTAAAGATTGGCAGAGGGACCTGGCCAGTTTTATTTGGCAAGGGCAAAAACGCAAGAATGAATTTTAAATTGTTGACGGTTTTGCAGTCCCGGACCTCAGAATGTACTTTGAGACCGCATGTTGGACTTGGTTGAAAGACTGGATGTTGCTTATGAATACCGATGTCTACCTAGTGAGGAAGGCCTTATTCGAAGTTTGGGAGAGGAATAAATCCAAAGTTATAACAAAAACCCCTTGGTGGATATCACCTATAGAGTCAACTGCCATTCATAAGAATAACATGAACAATAATTGGCCAACTTAGAGACTTGGTGGATGAGATAAATTATTGTCCCAAACTGAAAAGATTTGAAGAACTCAAACAACTAGGGGTAAATTGGCTAGAATAATACCAGCTTAGGGTGACCTTTGAAAAAGATAAGACGTTAAAAAGGTTTGATAATAAAGCATAGATCTTAGAGGAAATTTTACAGAACAACCAAAAGACTCTCTCCAAAATGTACAAGCTGTTACAGAATGCTCAAATAGAAAAAGAGGAAAAGGGAAAGGCCATAATAAGATGGGAGCAGGACTTAGGTTATGTAATTGAATATAAAGAGTGGGGAAAAATGTGGACAAAAAAATATTAATTTTACAGTATGTTATTTAATAAGAGAAAACTACCTGAAAATGCACCATAGATAGTATTTAACACCGGAGAGATTGGCCAAAATGAACAAATCCCTTAGTAATAAGTGCTGGAGATGCACAAAGCAGAACCTTTTACCATATGTGGTGGACATGTCCATAGATCAGAAAGTTCTGGGAATTGATCCAGGAAGAAATAAAAAGTTACTAAGAACTTCACATAGCAAAAGACCAGAAACATACCTCTTGGGAATATTGAATAGTGATATTTCTAGAGAAAATACTAAATTGTTTCTGTACACGACATCAGTGGCGAGAATCCTAGTGGCTAAGTACTGGAAAGGGTAACCAGGTACCGACCAAAGAGGAATGGTTATATAAATTATGTGAATATTTGGAACTAGCCAAATTGATGGATATAATAAGACTAAAGCCAATGAATACAGTCAAGAAGGAACAGAAGTGCTTGAATGATTATTTAGAAAAACAAGGTTCTAATGTAAAAATTTGGCTGTGTTTAGAATGACCCTTGTGAATGGAAAAGGGGAAACACACACACACACACACACACACACACACACACACACAGACATATATATAGAGGGCACATTAATGATTCCGTGTCATCCTAGAAAAAGTGACAAGTGGGGTGCAGTGGGGTTCTGCCCTGGGCCTGTTGTTATTCAATGCCTTTATAAATGAATTGGGCAAAGGAATGGAGTTGACGCTCATCCAATTTACAGACAACATCAAACTCGGAGGGGTAGCTAATGCCTCAGAAGACAGAATCAGGATTCAAGATGACCTTAACAGATTGAAGAACTGGGCCCATACCAACAAAATGAATTTCAATATGGACAAATGTAAGGTTTTGCACTTAGACAGGAAGAACTAAATGCACAAATATAAGTTGGGGGACCCCTGGCTTGCCAGTTGTACATGTGAGAAGGATCTAGGGGGTCTTGGTAGACCACAAACTTAACATGAGTCAACAGTGTGATGCAGCAGCAAAAAAAGATATTGACATTCTAGGCTGCATCCACAGAAATCTAGTGTCCAGGTCAAGGGAAGTAATAGTACCACTTTATTCTGCCTTGGGACGCGGGTGGCGCTGTGGGTTAAACCACTGAGCCTAGGACTTGCCGATCAGAAGGTCGGCGGTTCGAATCCCCGCGACAGAGTGAGCTCCCGTTGCTCGGTCCCTGCTCCTGCCCACCTAGCAGTTCGAAAGCACATCAGAGTACAAGTAGATAAATAGGTACCGCTCCAGCGGGAAGGTAAACTGCGTTTCCGTGCACTGCTCTGGTTCACCAGAAGCGGCTTAGTCATGCTGGCCACATGACCTGGAAGCTGTACGCCGGCTCCCTCAGCCAATAAAGCAAGATGAGCGCCACAACCCCGGAGTCGTCCACGACTGGACCTAATGGTCAGGGGTCCCTTTACCTTTATTCTGCCTTAGTCAGACCACAGTTGGAATACTGTGCCTAATTCTGGGTGCCACAATTTAAGATGGATATTGGCAAGCTGGAGTGTGTGCAGAGGAGGGCAACCAAGATGATTAAGGGTGTGGAAACCAAGCCCTTATGAGGAACAGTTGAGAGAGCTGGATATGTTTAGCCTGGAAAAGAGGAAACTGAGAGGAGACATGAGAGCCATCTTCAAATATCTTGAGAGTTGTCACATGGAAGATGGAGCAAGCTTATTTTCTCCTGCTCTGGAGGATAATACTTAAAGCAATGGACTCAAACCAAGTTACAACAAAAGAGAAGGAAGAACTTTCCGACAGTATGAGCTGTTCAACAATGGAACAGACTACCTAGAAAGGTGGTGGACACCCCTTAATTTGAGGTTTAAGCAGAGGTTGGATAGCCATCTGTCATGGATGCTTTTGTTGAGATTCCAGCATTGTAGGGGGTTGTGTTAGATGACCCTTGGCGTCCCTTCAAACTCTACAATTTTATGATTTTATGATTCAAAACAGTTTTCATCATGTTTCCCAATGGGATTTCCAAACTGAGGAATGTTTGATTAAAATCCCTCACAGCTCTGCGCTGAAAGAGGGAGGGCCGAGTTCCCAAATTCCCCACACAATGGAAATAAAAGAAAAAATTAAGTACAAACCAGTAATTCAATTTGTAGGTTGTGTTAGGACTTGCATTCTCTCCACGCTGCCATGAGCACATCATGTACTTCATATTGTACCACATACATAAGATTTTAGTGGCTCCTGTACCTGCAATACCTAGGAAGCAAAAGCATCAGAAGCAGGATTGGTTGCATCAAGTACCTGGCTTTAACTAAGCATTCCTCCTTCTTCAGTGAGCTTCTGAAACTGTGGCCCTAACTTGCCTGCAAAGCAGTACTGCTGGAGCCCAGAAATTGGGTTTCAAGCACAGCAAGACTCAAAGGCTTTGAACTAGCAAAATTCCGCAATTCCTAATTTAGGCTAGGTCATGCAAATTAAACCCACCTGAAAACATTTACTTTGTGTACTTCATTCTATAGTAATGATTGGTGCTTGAAGGCTTAATTTAGGGGTGGGGCAGGAAATTATCAGATATATAGAATGGGAAGGTTCAACCATCCCCAGCCCTTTATTGCAGCAGAGAATTCACCAAGTACCATCCATGTATTTCAGAGCATTTTGTCAATTCTGAAAACGTGTTGGAATGTTTGAGTCTTAACCATCACACCCATGCCAACCCCTCGGGCCCCCAGGATGACTGCTGACTGAAATGGAGATCGAAATGGGGCAACGGAGTAACAAAAGGGAAGCATCAGCATGCCAGGGAAAACTCCTATGTTTGCAGAACTTTGCAAAAAGCCCATGAGGGTTGAGCACAAAGCACTTTCCTGCTCATACTTCCCAGCAACTGATATTCCTACGTGACGTAATACACAGCCATCATGACAAGTAACTACTGAGAGCCTTAATTTTCCATTCATTTGTCTAAGCCCTTTTAAAGGCATCTAAGTTGGTGGCTACAACTGCATCTAGTAGTAGCAAGTTCCATAGTTTACCTAGGTGCTGTGTATGAACAGTACTTCCTTTTCCCTGTCCTCAATCTCCCACCATGCATTTTAATTGAATAATCCCAGATTGTTCTATTGAGAAAGGGAGGAACACGCCTCATTCTACATTTTCTCCATACCATGCATGTAACCTGCAGTTTATCTGCAGCGCTGCCAACCAGAAGGGGTTTAAAGAGTGCTATCAAACAGTGTCCAATCCCTGCACGTCTAATGCACATGATACTTCTGTGGCTGGTCGAGAATGAGCAAACTCATGCTGAGAATGAAAAGGGCTAAGGCAATGTCTCTCAACTTCATGGCCTCCAGATGTATTGGACTACATTTCCCACAGTCTGTTTAATAGCCTGAGTGGTTTAAGCTGATGGGAGTTGTAGAATGAAACATCTGGAGGCCACTGGGTTGGGGAGGACTGGACTTAGGGAAATGTAGCACTAGGTGCACAACTTGGGCAGGGGATCTCAAGAAGCTTTCTGGTTTGGAGTACGAATATGGATTTGTTAAGTTGATACAGATATTTGTGCAATTTTTGATAAATAAATGTCTAATACAAATCTGAAGAGACAATGCATGTACTTTTGTAAACCAAGAACTTCTTTAATAAAAATTATTTTTTAAATCTATAGAGTGCAGTGTCTGAAAACTTACCATTTTGGCAAAGAGTGATTTTAACATAATCTCCATCACCCTGTCCTTCACATGAAGTGGCGACTCCAAAAATGACTTTTTTACCCAGAGGTATGAACACTGTCCGGAAATTTTGAACATTCCATTCCTATGTTTGGAAGGAGGGGAAATCATATATACATGTATTAAAAACTACTAATCTCAAACAAAGTAATTTTTAAACCCGATTCCATAGGATAAAAATCATAAGGCTTCTACTGGTAAAACACTCTATGTGTACAACTGTACTAGTAGCAGTTTCCTTGGAAGCCAAAGGCTGCATTTCTAAACACACTCACCTGGGAGAAAGCAAAGTAACTTAAGTCACTGAGGCTTACTTTTGTGGAGGCATACACAAGATTACATCTATTTCTGGTCTCAATTATTCTGCTTGTTTTTCTTTATGTTCACTTTAATTCAATTACATTCCTATATTTCCCCCTGTTTATTATTTTGTATTTGTATTTTTTATCATAGAATCATAGAATCATAGAATCATAGAGTTGGAAGAGACCACAAGGGCCATCGAGTCCAACCCCCTGCCAAGCAGGAAACACCATCAGAGCACTCCTGACATATGGTTGTCAAGCCTCTGCTTAAAGACCTCCAAAGTAGGAGACTCCACCACACTCCTTGGCAGCAAATTCCACTGTCGAACAGCTCTTACTGTCAGGAAGTTCTTCCTAATGTTGAGGTGGAATCTTCTTTCTTGTAGTTTGGATCCATTGCTCCGTGTCCGCTTCTCTGGAGCAGCAGAAAACAACCTTTCTCCCTCCTCTATGTGACATCCTTTTATATATTTGAACATGGCTATCATATCACCCCTTAACCTTCTCTTCTCCAGGCTAAACATGCCCAGCTCCCTTAGCCGTTCCTCATAAGGCATCGTTTCCAGGCCTTTGACCATTTTGGTTGCCCTCCTCTGGACACGTTCCAGTTTGTCAGTGTCCTTCTTGAATTATCTGTCTCCATTGCTTTCTCTCTATGCTCCTGACAGTCCATTTGTGGAACACTCATCTATTAACCCTTTACTCCCTTGTGCTATTTATGATCTCTTTTTCAAAATCATCATAATACTTTCCTACTCTTGCTAATTATTGCATTCTCTTTTACTCTGTCTTCTTGCTAGCACACAATATTCCCCTTTCCCTCACTGTCTTCTTAGATTTTGAGCCTGTGGGAAAGGCCTTGGAATTTTTAATTTCTGTATAGCACCCGTTAGGCTGAATGTGTTTAAGTAGCAGCAGGAATTGTGGTACTCCCCTCGTGTGCTTTTCCTGCTATCACTAGTCTTTTCTAATTTAGTTTTCCACATCTTACTTGAAATGCACACAATCCAATCACAGAAATCACTCCAAAGAGTTAAATGTCTGTGAAGTTATACAGAAGCCTTTCCATAACTGTGATGGCAATGGTACACTGCAGGAGTCACACAAATGCAACTCCTATCAGTATGGTCAATGGTCAGGAATGATGCCACTTGCAGTCCACAACAATTGGAGGGCACCATGCAGGATACTCCTGATTTAGATGATTTTGCTATCTTTGTTATTGGACTGTCTAATTTTACCATTTGTTTTAGGCCGTGTTTTGGAAGTTATCTTGAGTTCAAGCCATGGAAAAGCTGGGCATACTACTTGATCACACTTGACTTGCATGTGCAAATGACCCACCAGAGCTCTCCAACCCCACAGGCAGAACGTTGGCATTACTTGCAAGACAGCATGTTGCAAAGAAGTCAGTGACACCAGATATGGGGAACCTCTGGCTTGTAGGCCAATCTGGCCCACCAGTCTTCCCTATTTGATTTGCAAAGCCATTTTGAGCAAGCCACACCCACCTGCTATCTATGATGTCAGGATGTGTGGCAGTTAAGGCTTGGCTGAAAAGGGCTTTGCAGGCACTGATAACATAGTCTCCTCAAGGTCCTTTGTGTGGTGATCCCCAGGTGCCCAAGAACCAGCTGATCATTACGTGTTTTGCAACCCCTGTGGTGTACTGGAAGCACTGAACACTGGGCTTGCAAAGCACTTTGAACTAGGATTGCCATATCTTGAAGAACAAAAAAGAGGACAGCCTGAACTGCTGCCAGCCCAAGCCAGGGAAAGAGGCATGTGGGAGGGCCACAGAGCCTGTGCACCTCTTTCCCTGGATTGGGCTGGCAACGGCCATGGTGTGCAGAGCAGCTTGAGCAAGCCTGAGGCCAAGAAGCCCAAGGAGCCTGAGCCAAAAACCCCAGACATTTCCTTTAAAATGTAAAGCTCCGCTCGGATGGGCATGTTGGTCCCTCAAAAGAGGGCATGTCCAGATTTCCCAGATGTAGGACAACCCTATTAGAACACCTCTTCTCTAATGTCCAACAGCCAGATGATTGTCAGGTGTTTGAGAAGAGCCAGCCCTTTGAATTATCTCCTCTCAAAGGCCAACTTTCACAGGTGGCAACCACCCACCCATGGGGGTGGGAGGGATAAAGATCTTGCTCAGCAGGCCAAAAAAACCTTCCCCACCCCTAGCTGACACACTCAACTGCTAGTTGCCAAGTTTGGTGAGAGAGGGAGAAAGAAAGGAGAGCTGGAGTATCAAAAGGTGCAAAAACATTCAGCAGCAATCTAGTCCCTGGAAATAAATTCCACTCAGTAGGTCTTACTTCTGAGTAGACATGTATAAGAATGTGTTGTTAGTGGCCCATTGCTTTCTAAGATATCCCTTCTCAGAGGCACAGTACTGTGCAGTATTTGGTAAATGAGAATGGTATAGGACTCAGTGTGATGCATCTAGGTGCCCTGGGGAAATAATATATTTAAAATGTGTTGGACCGTTAAATCTTTATTTTTGTGTCCCTTTAAGACTCTCCTGTGTTACCCCCTGCTCGTATTGGTGTTTTCCCTGCTTCAAGATTGCCAAGTGTTGAAAAAGATCATGCCACTTGTGTGTTTAAGCATATTTGTGTGTGTGTGTGTGTGTGTGTGTGTGCGCGCGCGCGCGCGCACACACACACACACACAAATGCATGTGAGAACACCACTCAGGACATCATGCCAGTTTAACTTTCCATGGTTACAAGAGGAAACACCACCCATGCTGACCTATAAAGACCATATTTAATGCAGCATAAGAGGCTGATTGACCCTCTTCTCCTTATATACCACCCCTTGGCAGAGCTTTAGTGTCACGCCACCATCAATTCAAACAGATCAGATTTCTAGATTCCACAAGTCTTGTCTGAAATTACTGATTTGCTTCTCAATCCCCAAAGCCCTACTTTTCATCACAATTCTTGTATGTGTAATAATTCAGCAGGACAATTTCTGACTTGGAATCAGAAGACCCTGAAAGCTTACCTTTTGGCCCCATTCTCCACTGGTGGTTATAGCAGTTACATACCGCAGATTGCAGTCATCTTCTATTTTTACAGGAGCCCATGTCACATTCAGCTGGCAGTTATTTTCATTGATAGTATATGTGATGTTAGTTGGGCGAGGCAGATCCAACACGACTCCTATGAAAAAAAGGAAGGGAAATGGGGGAACCATCACTTTCCATTCTTTTAAGTTGTTGACTTTCAGGACAAATCCAAGCAGCAACTGGAAATGCAGCCAGGTGCACACCCACTGCCACAGAGTTTCAGCCCTTGAGGTCTAAGGAATGCCTTTGGGTGACAGTTTAAGGAGCACCACAATATAGGCAGTTGTCAAAGGCTTGCCATCCCTTGGAATTCCATCCCATGCACTGTGCTCAGCTTATTGTGCATGTATGTCATGCACATAGGGCATTATCTGAGAGTCATCATTATCCCCACAGCTCAATACTGCACACCCTGTAACTGCCAACAGCTCCCCCAGGCTTTAGATAGGACTCTCTCCCAGCCCTACCTGTAGATGCTGGGAACTGTTTAGGGAGGTTTTTAATGTCTGATGTTTTATTGTGCTTTTAATTCTGTTGAGAGCTGCCCAGATGGGCGGGGTATAAATAAATTACTACTACTACTACTACTACTACTACTACTACTGGACCTTGGGTCCTCTATATGCAAAGCATGTGCTCTGCCAATGCCCTATAGCTATAGTCTGAAAAAGGAAAACAACAGCCAGAAACTTGTCAGTACAGCAAGGACACATCTGATAGGGGAGTCTCAGGCATGGAGAAAAGTGGGTCAAAAGACTGAGAGCTGGTGTGTTATATCGCAAAAGTTAAGAACAAGATAGCACAGGATGACTAAGTAGTGATAATATACCTGCCCCTGTACCAGATTCCTGGAATCAATGAATGCTGCCAAGCTCCTCCACCAATGTCCTTCACTACTTTCAAGTTGCACCAAGCTCTTTGAACGCATCACAAAGAAATATCAGCTTCTCCTTCCAGATGTATGCAACTAGCCAACTAGTTTAGAAAAATAACCTTAAATGCACAATTCAAGATCAATGGTACTGACCACCCTGGCATTTGACAAAGCACCTACAGTATTTTTAAAACTTCATTTTAATCTTTAATTAATAGAAGATTCAACCCATTGATGCTTCCAGCTGGATTATGCCCATATAAGTTTTTGCTGCCTTTGTATGCCATCAAAAGTCTTGTTTGGAAATTATGCTTCCACTTCTCTAGTTCCTGTAGCAAGCTTTTGGTGATTCACTAGCTGCTACCCACATACTTTTAAGCTTCCCCCCTCAGCCTCAGGGGAAAAACTGAGAGTGTCCAAGATTCTTATTTCTTCACCAAATAGCAAACTATGTGGAAATGCAGTGTAACACAACTTATGCTGTGTTGCTCAAAATCTCAGACTAGCTCTCTTAGGTAGCTAAGCTGGCTTCAGCCTATTGCATACTGACATGGAAATATCACATACCAGGTATCTGAAAGTTAATTTTAGATAATGTTAGTTTTGTATTTGTTAGCTAATAATGCAGGAAGGGTTCATATACACGCCAACAGAGCTATCTAAATAAATTATTCGGTTTTTGTTTTCTTTACGCATATGTATATTTTCCTTCTTTCTTTGTAGATTGCATTTAAATTGGAGGTATAGCTATGCCAATCATTTAAACTTCCCTTCCTCAGTCTCTCTTTTTTATTTTTTTATTGCATGTGCCTGAAGAAAAGTTTCTTCTACAACAACCCTAAACTAGCAGCTCCAGGATAGGGGAGATCTCTTGGGCAAGGTATTCCAAGGGTCCCCTTAACGTAAAAGAAAATTCTCTCATCCTGCTGCCTCAGAACATTGCAGGCATTCCATGGAAAGCAAGGGTTCTGCATTAACAGGTCCTTTGGTAGTCTTACCTAAGGTCATCCTACAAGGGCTTCCAGTTGGCTAGTCACAGTGACCAAATGTAGCCCTCCAAATAGCTTGTTGTCTTGCAAATATGAAGTACATGGTGTCACAAGCATCTCACTATACATATAATTACTAGATTTCCTCTTGCTGCAGCCCACAATAGTATTTTTCTTTGCTTGCTGCACTAGTATATATTTTGTTTGCTGAAAGTACATCAGGAGGGATTATATCTGTAGGTCAACAACCGAAGCCAACCCTGAGTTTCCCTGGGCAACAGATTGCCAGCCAACTCCTTTCTGTCCCTGCCTTTTAACAAATAGAAAATATACGGGCACACATGTAACATACTCAACATGTAACATACTCAGGAAACATAGAAAAGAGGCCACCTCACAGATGGCAAAGGACAATCCTTTTTCACTCACACATAGGCATGTAGGCAAGGGACACTAGGGTTGATCAGTAAGATTGGCAGCTCCTCCATCATGCCGCCAGGCAGGCAGGTAGACAAGATGGCTCTGATGGGCAAAGTAGGTGGGCAGCTGCTGCTGAGGTGAAGTGAGCCTGTTCAGAATGCTAGATTACCATTATTAGGAGAAGAGGCACAAAGCTTCAGCACCACACAGACTGAGTTATGCTCATATTGGGCTGGGCACGGAGCAGTCGAGGAAACCAGCTAGCCTGCATGCAATGGAAGAGGTCTGGCTAGAGACTGTTTAAACTGTTCCAGTGCTAACAGAACAACAGCAGAAAACCGACTTAATTAGGAAGGTGGAGAAAAACAAATCAAACCCACTGTCCTCTTATAGAGGACACTAATAGAGCAGGAAGTTAAGAAGTCATCCAGCTACTCCTTCTGGACCCAAGTCTACCTAAGCCTCCCTAAACATTTCCAAAATGTTCCTTATTTGGTTTAAGGTCAAGTTACGCAACTTTGCCAAGTTTTGTTCCCAAGCACCTAAAAGAAATTATGAAAATGACAGTAATTTGGGATCACCCCAAGTGTAGTAGTGATCAGCCAGCTGCAATTTGGACAGCAACCTGGCCGCAGATCAAACAGCCTTG
This sequence comes from Podarcis bocagei, assembly GCF_964188305.1. Classification (NCBI taxonomy): domain Eukaryota; kingdom Metazoa; phylum Chordata; class Lepidosauria; order Squamata; family Lacertidae; genus Podarcis; species Podarcis bocagei. The sequence continues at coordinate 51,652,250 of NC_138140.1, read as the reverse complement.
CTGTTGACTTGAAGACCTTTGTATGTTAACATGCCTTTGTAACTTTTTCTTTTTTAAATTAGCCAGTCACTTGAATGATTGTCTGTATTGTTTTCAATGGTGTTTCATATTTGAATGTTGTACACACGCGCAACCCCGCCCCCTATATTTTACGACGTGGGAGCACATCAATACTTTTATAAATACAAAGTAAATAAACGGAAGGATGGGGGAAAGGGAACTGGGATTTTCTTCAGCACAACGGGCTTCCGTGTGCCGAACTACGTATTAGGAAGGTGATCAGCAAGGAGCAAGAGAGGGGCCGGGTCGGAAGGCATGATGCCCAGCATCGTCGGGCTTCTGAGGAAATTTAACTCTTGTCTCCTTCCGAGGAAGCAGGCGGTTATCAACACCATATTCGTATCTAATCACCATAAGATAAATTCCGACCCAAACAAACCCGCGCACCAATTTGGGGTGCCTAATTTTAACGAGAGGCCACTTCCTTCTCCAACTTGGAGCGGGATTACTTGTGAGGAGCTAATACTTTGAGGAAACAGAGCTCCCTTTCCTCTAGGAAGGAGTTTCTCTCCCTCCGACCTTAAGGGATCGACCCCCCGCCACCCTGCCCTCCAGGGACCCTCGTCCGAGCAGGCCTTGCTCTCCAGGGGCTGCAGCGGGGCTCCCAGCCCGGCAGCAGCAGGAGGAGGAGGCGCCCCGGGGGACCGGGCCCCCCCCGGCCCGCTCCCCCCGGCCCGCTTCCCCGGCCCCTTCCCCGCCGCCTCACCTCCGCCCACGGCCCCGGCCAGCAGCAGCAGCAGCAGCAGCAGCGCGGCCATCTCGGCGAGCAGCGGCTCCCTCACATCCCCGAGGCTCGAGTGGCGGCGGGGGCGGGCGCTGCCGGGAAGAGTGCCGGCCGGGGCGCCTCCTCCTTCTCGCGGCCTTGGCCCCGCCTGGCGGAGGGAGGAGACGAGGGAAGGAGGCCGGCCTGAGGGGAAAGAGGAGGCTCACGAGCCTCTCTCCTCTCCGGCCCCTGAGCATGGGCAGAGGGCGCGCTCTCCGGGCGGGTCACAGCCCTTCTTGTTGGCTCTACTCAGAGGAGACCCATTTGCATGAAAGTGGCTAACTTAGGTGCAGTCAGTGAGGGCGCCCAAAGAAGGTGCCGGGGGATTTCTTTCTTTCTTTCTTGCTTGCTTGCTTGCTTGCTTTGCTTGCTTCCCAGTGTTGCTGCTACCATCAGAATCGAACCTAAATGAATGGCCGTGACTGACAAAGTCCATTAAGTTATATGTATGTAGAGAGAGACAGGTGATGAGGTAATTTTTTAAAAAATAATTTCTTCACTTTTTAAAATAGGCATTTTAAAATAGGTGCAATTACATATGGGTTAAGTAGCAAAATCCAGATCAAGACAGGAGATACATAGAGAGATAATTATTTATAAAATATTCATATTTTTTTTAAAAAAAATGTAAATATTTGAATACCCAGTTCACCCTGCAGGGCGGAGGAACTTTTCTTTCCTGGTAGCATAGAAACAAAAGGATAAAAGCAGCCATGCAGTCAAAATTACAAAAGACTGTCAGAATGTCACATACGTAACCTAACTCCCCAAGGTTATTGGAAGGATAAAAATGGGGAATACAATGTGACTAAAGAAAAATGGGAGTCTTTTGTCCCTCTTTCCTTTTTATTACTTTTTAACAGCTAAAAAAAACTTAGAAGAATAAAAATAAAGCAAAGGATATACTAAAATATATTTGTTGCTGAAATATAACAAAAGCTGACAGTAGCCCTCTCAAGCATGTCTGTCTCATTGAGTTAAATAGAGTTTACTCTCAGGAAAGTGTGTAGAGGTTTGTTGCCTTAATGAATCTTGTTCTGTTATACAACTGAATCATTTGCAAAAGGTGTTTTCTTCCGTTAAGACAAAAATAGCCCAGACCTCCTGCACACACACAAACACACCCTCCCTGACTTCAAGCAACCAAGCAACCAAAACCAACACTTAAAATTTTAAGATAGAACAACTAACTTTTTAAAAAAGACAGAAGAAACAAACAAAAAACCCTGTTTTTATTAATACTTATTGCCTTCACATTTTCATGAATAAGTAGGAATTTATTGCTGCATCAATGATTTGATACTTAATATTTTAAAGTTTATGTTTTAGTACATTTGCAAAAGCTCCAATTGTAAATACAAAAATATACATAGTAATCAACTTATTTGACAAAGAAGAGAGGGAGAGAGGAGGGTTAAAAGAGGATTTTAAAGAAATGGTTCAATGGCTCACTGTTATCCTGCATTTTATCACACCAATGCATAATAAAAGGACTCCATCTCCCAACAAAATAATTACCCACTTGCCTCCTGTCAACCTAGCAGTTTGAAAGCATGCCAGTGCAAGTAGGTACCGCTGCAGTGGGAAGGTAAATGGTGTTTCCGTGCGCTCTGGCACTCATCAAGGTCCTCCATGCGCCAGTAGTGGTTTAGTTCTGCTGGCCACATGACTCAGAAAGCTGTCTGTGGACAAATGCCGGCTCCCTCAGCCTGAAAGCGAGAGGAGCACCGCAACTCCATAGTCGCCTTTGACTGGACTTAACCGTCCAGGGGTCCTTTACCTTTTTACCTTACTCTTATGATCCCTGGGCTCTCACTTGTGGGGTGCCTCAGGGTTCCCTCCTCTCCCCCATGCTTTTTAACATCTGTATAAAGCCACTGGAAGGGATCATCAGGAGGTTTGGGCTGGGTGTCCATCAATATGCGGATGATACCCAGCTCTACCTCTCTTTCAAATAGGAACCAGTGAAGGCGGTGAAGGTCCTGTGTGAGTGTCTGGAGGCAATTCGAGGATGGATGGCGGCTAACAAATTGAGGTTGAATCCTGACAAGACAGAAGCACTGTTTTGGGGGGACAGGAGACGGGCGGGTGTGGAGGACTCCCTGGTTCTGAATGGGGTAACTGTGCCCCTGAAGGACCAGGTGTGCAGCCTGGGAGTCATTCTGGACTCACAGCTGCCCATGGAGGTGCAGGTCAATTCTGTGTCTAGGGCAGCTGTTTACCAGCTCCATCTGGTACGCAGGCTGAGACCCTTCCTGCCCGCAGACTGTCTCGCCAGAGTGACGCATGCTCTGGTTATCTCCCTCTTAGACTACTGCAATGCGCTCTATATCGGGCTACCTTTGAAGGTGACCCGGAAACTACAACTAATCCAGATTGTGGCAGCTAGACTGGTGACTGGGAGTGGCTGCTGAGACCACATAACACCGGTCTTGAAAGACCTACACTGGCTCCCAGTACGTTTCCGAGCACAATTCAAAGTGTTGGTGCTGACCTTTAAAGCCCTAAATGGCCTCAGTCCAGTATTCCTGAAGGAGCGTCTCCACCTCCATCGTTCTGCCCGGACACTGAGGTCCAGCGCCAAGGGCCTTCTGGCGGTTCCCTCCCTGCGAGAAGCAAAGTTACAGGATACCAGGCAGAGGGCCTTCTTGGTAGTGGCACCCCACCCTTTGGAACGCCCTCCCATCAGATGTCAAAGAGAAAAATAACTACCAAACTTTTAGAAGACATCTGAAGGCAGCCCTGTTTAGGGAAGCTTTTAATGTTTAATAGGTTATTGTATTTTAGTGTTTTGTTGGAAGCCGCCCAGAGTGGCTGGGGAAGCCCAGCCAGATGGGCGGGGTATAAATAACAAATTATTATTATTATTATTATTATTATTATTATTATTATTATTATTATTATTATTATTATTATTATTACTTGTCAGTTTTAGCATTTGAACATTTCCCCACACACTTGTAATCCAGTTGGAGCAACAACAACAACAATTTTATTATTTATACCCCGCCCATCTGGCTGGGTTTCCCCAGCCACTCAGAGTGGTTTACAGAATAATAATAACAGAGAGATAAGAAAGCTTTATTACTTAAATTGCAACGGTTGTTGCCAATTATATTTGTTGTTTTTGTGAGGTTCCTGGTGTCCCCACCACTATTCTACCACTGCTACACCACTTACTTACTTCAGTAAATAAAGTTCCCACCAGACAGATTGTATTTCTGGAAGGGGCACAAGGAGACCCAGGGAGATGGCCACTCAACTTTATAGTCCTTGTTTTATAGACCAACTAGCAATGGTTGTAAAGTTGTGCTAGCCAGCAGATTCTGTGCATCTTTACTTAGAAACAAATCCCACTGAATTCAAAGTAAGTGTGCATCATATTCCAGCATTACTTGCTATTTAGGTTTGCAGCTTTCCTTTACATGTATTATAACGACATTGGGGTTGGACTAAATGGGTTTTAGGGGTCCCCCCCAAGTCTAGAAAAAGAGACTGCTGAAGAGGTAAAGCATGGTGGGCAAATTTCGCCTGGTAGATTCCTTGTTTTAACTAACCTTTGCATAACTAACTAGATGGCCAAGTACATGTGATGTGTTGCCACAGAAACTAAGTAACTGGAGATCCTGCTAGAAAGGGCATGTCTTTCACCTCATCCACCTACTGATCACAGTTGTCACCAGCTTACGATAGCTGCATTCACAAGTGGCATGAAGCCAAGCCATGGTTTAGCATGAACACGTGGGCTCCCAAGGAGATCACAGTTGCTTTGCTTCTCCTTGGTCCTTTTAAGATAAAGGTAAAGATACCCCTGCCCGTACGGGCCAGTCTTGACAGACTCTAGGGTTGTGCGCTCATCTCACTCTAGAGGCCGGGAGCCAGCGCTGTCCGCAGACACTTCCGGGTCACATGGCCAGCGTGACGAAGCTGCTCTGGTGAACCAGCACCAGAGCAGCACACGGAACGCTGTTTACCTTCCCGCTATAAAGCGGTACCTATTTATCTACTTGCACTTAAGGGTGCTTTCGAACTGCTAGGTGGGCAGGAGCTGGGACCGAATGACGGGAGCTCACCCCGCGGCAGGGATTCGAACCGCCGACCATGTGATCGGCAAGTCATAGGCGCTGAGGTTTTACCCACAGCTCCACCCGCGTCCCTTGGTCCTTTTAGCTCAGTGTAATAATTAATTAAAGGTTTGGCTGAGCATATGCTGTTAACACCCTGGCTCATGGATAGCTCTCTCCTGAGTTGGAGCCAAGGCTTGTTCTTGGCTGCAGCTGGTGGTTAAGGAGAAGAGAATCTCCGTTGGGAGAAGGACAGATGTGAGATCCTCTCCAGGAGCTGGCATGTTTACACTGTCCCAGAAAGCCTGGCTCACTGATCTGCTCACTGTGTTATGCAAACCAAACCCCTATATTTAAAATACAAAAAGCAAAGAAAAAGATGGAAGTTACTACGGTAGGGGGTGAGGTGTATATAGGTTTCTGCTTGTTCATGTGAGTTCATATGCCACTGGATCTCCTGGCATGGGCACAGGCAGGATTTATGTTGTCTGGGGGCAGGACACCCACCTGTCATCATCCTCTGGCTCTAGCAGATTCAGAATGAAATGTCTCCATAACAGTTGTTTTAAATTACTTTCTTTTGACTTTCAGAAAAATCTGTCAAAATCTTCAGTCATTCGAAAACTAGGAAATAAAATAGAAATTAACATCATGTGGTTAACGAGTATATTTTGCAAAAAAAATTCAAAGAACACGCCTTTTTCATTTTATTTTAAAAAAATCTAAACTCAAGTTTTCTTGGATTTGCTGAAAAGCTTTTCAGTGCTTCCTTCTCAAATTCCTCCTCTTTTCCATTGCAGCTCAGTAAGCATAGCTAAAATGGACGAGAATGGGCAAATTCAGTTCGGATGACCATCATATCTACTACTGTGGGCAAGAATCCCGTAAAAGAAATGGAGTGGCCCTCATAGTCAACAACAGAGTGGTGAAAGCTGTACTGGGATGCAATCTCAAAAATGATAGAATGATCTCGATACGAATCCAAGGCACACCTCTTAACATCACAGTAATCCAAGTTTATGCACCAACTACTGGTGCTGAAGAAACTGAAATTGACCCATTCTATGAAGACTTACAACACCTTATAGAAATGACACCAAAGAAGGATGTTCTTCTCATTATTGGAATGCTAAAGTAGGGAATCAAGAGATAAAAGGAACAACTGTCAAGTTTGGCCTTGGAGTTCAAAATGAAGCAGGGCAAAGGCTAATAGAGTTCTGCCAAGAGAACAAGCTGGTCATCACAAACACTCTTTTCCAACAACACAAGAGACGACTCTACACATGGACATCACCAGATGGGCAGCATCGAAATCAGATTGATTATATTCTCTGCAGCCAAAGATGGAGAAGCTCTATACAGTCAGCAAAAACATGACCTGGAGCTGACTCAGATCATCAGCTTCTTATAGCAAAATCCCAGCTTAATCTGAAGAAAGCAGGAAAAACCACTGGGCCGGTAAGATACAATCTAAATCAAATCCCTTATGAATACACAGTGAATGTGAGGAACAGGTTTAAGGATTTAGATTTGGTGGACAGAGTGCCTGAAGAACTATGGATGGAAGCTCGTAACATTATACAGGAGGCAGCAACAAAAACTATCCCAATGAAAAGGAAATGCAAGAAAGCAAAGTGGCTGTCCAACAGATAGCGGGGGAGTGAAGGCAAGCAAAATGCGAGGGAGATAGTGAAAGATACAGGAAACTGAATGCAGATTTCCAAAAAATAGCAAGGAGAGACAAGAAGGCCTTCTTAAACGAGCAATGCAAAGAAATAGAGGAAAACAATAGAGTGGGGAAAAACAGAGATCTGTTCAAGGAAATTGAAGATATGAAAGGAACATTTCGTACAAAGATTACCATAATAAAGGACAAAAGTGGTAAGGACCTAACAGAAGCAGAAGACATCAAGAAGAGGTGGCAAGAATACACAGAGAAATTATACCAGAAAGATATGGATGTCTCGTACACCCCAGGTAGTGTGGTTGCTAACATTGAGCCAGACATCTTGGAGAGTGAAGTCAAATGGGCCTTAGAAAGCACTGCTAATAACAAGGCCAGTGGAAGTGATGGTATTCCAGCTGAACTATTTAAAATTTTAAAAGATGATGCTGTTAAGTTGCTACACTCAATATGCCAGCAAGTTTGGAAAACTCAGCAGTGGCCAGAGGATGGGAGAAGATCAGTCTACTTCCCAATCCCAAAGAAGGGCAGTGCCAAAGAATGCTACAACTACCGAATTTTTCGCCCTATAGGACGCACCGGCCCATAGGATGCACTTATTTTTTGGGGGGTGGGAATAAAGAAAAAAAAATTATTCCCCCCCGAGCCTCAAAGAGCAAAGAAGCCATGACAGCGAGCGGGATGGAGCGATGGCGAAGTTGCGCGCAGCTTCACCATCGCTCCCAGAGCTTGCCGGGCTGGGGGGATAGCTTCCTGAAGCCTGGAGAGCGAGAGGGGTCGGTGCGCACCGACCCCTCTCACTCTCCAGGTTTCAGCGAAAGCCTCCATTCGCCCCATAGGACGCACACACATTTCCCCTTCATTTTTGGAGGGGAAAAAGTGCGTCCTATAGGGCGAAAAGTACGGTACCTCACAATTGCACTCATTTCACACGCTAGCAAGGTTTTGCTTAAAATTCTACAAGGCAGACTTAAGCAGTATGTTGACTGAGAACTCCCAGAAGTTCAAGATGGATTTTGAAGGGGCAGAGGAACCAGAGACCAAATTGCAAACATGCGCTGCATTATGGAGAAAGCTAGAGAGTTCCAGAAAGGCATCTACTTCTGCTTCATGGAATATGCAAAAGCCATTGACTGTGTCAACCACAGCAAACTATGGCAAGTTCTTAAAGAAATGGGAGTGCCTGATCACCTCATCTGTCTCCTGAGAAATCTCTATGTGGGACAAGAAGCTACAGTTAGAACTGGATATGGAACAACTGATTGGTTCAAAATTGGGAAAGGAGTACAAGAAGGCTGTATATTGTCTCCCTGCTTATTTAACTTATATGCAGAATTTATCATGCAAAAGGCTGGGCTGGATGAATCATAGAATCACAGAGTTGGAAGAGACCACAAGGGCCATCGAGTCCAACCCCCTGCCAAGCAGGAAACACCATCAGAGCACTCCTGACATATGGTTGTCAAGTTTCCTGCTTGGCAGGGGGTTGGACTCGATGGCCCTTGTGGTCTCTTCCAACTCTATGATTCTATGATTCTCTGCTTAAAGACCTCCAAAGGAGGAGACTCCACCACACTCCTTGGCAGCAAATTCCACTGTCAAACAGCTCTTACTGTCAGGAAGTTCTTCCTAATGTTTAGGTGGAATCTTCTTTCTTGTAGTTTGGATCCATTGCTCCGTGTCCGCTTCTCTGGAGCAGCAGAAAACAACCTTTCTCCCTCCTCTATGTGACATCCTTTTATATATTTGAACATGGCTATCATATCACCCCTTAACCTCCTCTTCTCCAGGCTAAACATGCCCAGCTCCCTTAGCCGTTCCTCATAAGGCATCGTTTCCAGGCCTTTGACCATTTTGGTTGCCCTCCTCTGGACACGTTCCAGTTTGTCAGTGTCCTTCTTGAACTGTGGTGCCCAGAACTGGACACAGTACTCCAGGTGAGGTCTGACCAGAGCAGAATACAGTGGCACTATTACTTCCCTTGATCTAGATGCTATACTCCTATAGATGCAGCCCAGAATTGCATTGGCTTTTTTAGCTGCCGCGTCACACTGTTGGCTCATGTCAAGTTTGTGGTCAACCAAGACTCCTAGATCCTTTTCACATGTACTGCTCTCAAGCCAGGTGTCCCCCATCTTGTATTTGTGCCTCTCATCCCCCCCCCCAGTGCAATACTTTACATTTCTCCCTGTTAAAATTCATCTTGTTTGTTTTTGCCCAGTTCTCTAATTTGTCAAGGTCGTTTTGAAGTGTGATCCTGTCCTCTGGGGTGTTAGCCACTCCTCCCAGTTTGGTGTCATCTGCAAATTTGATCAGGATGCCCTTGAGTCCATCATACAAGTCATTGATAAAGATGTTGAATAAGACCGGGCCCAAGACAGAACCCCGTGGCACCCCACTAGTCACTCTTCTCCAGGATGAAGAGGAACCATTGATGAGCACCCTTTGGGTTCGGTCAGTCAGCCAGTTACTAATCCACTGAGTGGTAGCATAGTCAAGACCACATTTTACCAGCTTCTTTACAAGAATATCATGGGGCACCTTGTCAAATGCCTTGCTGAAATCAAGGTAGGCTACATCCACTGCGTTCCCTTCATCTACCAGGCTTGTAATTCTATCAAAAAATGAGATCAGGTTAGTCTGACATGACTTATTTTTCAGAAATCCATGCTGACTATTGGTGATCACAGCATTCCTTTCTAGGTGCTCACAGACTGTTTGCTTAATGATCTGCTCCAGAATCTTCCCTGGTATTGATGTCAGACTGACTGGGCGGTAATTATTTGGGTCCTCTCTTTTCCCCCTTTTGAAAATAGGGACAACATTTGCCCTCCTCCAGTTTGCCGGGACTTCGCCTGTTCTCCAGGAATTCTCAAAGATGACTGCCAGTGGTTCTGAGATCACATCTGCCAGTTCTTTTAATACTCTTGGATGCAGTTCATCTGGCCCTGGAGACTTGAATACATCTAAACTAGCCAAGTATTCTTGTACTATCTCCTTAGTTATTCTGGGCTGTGTTTCCTTTGCTGAATCATTTGCTCCAAATTCTTCAGGTCGGGCATTGTTTTCTTTATCGGAGAAGACTGAGGCAAAGAAGGCATTGAGGAGTTCAGCCCTTTCTGTGTCCCCTGTTTGCATTTCACCATCTTCTCCTCTGAGTGACCCCACTGTTTCTTTCTTCTTCCTTTTGCTACGGACATACCCATAAAAGCCTTTTTTGTTGCTTTTAACCTCTCTAGCAAGCCTGAGTTCATTCTGTGCTTTAGCTTTTCTGACTTTGTGTCTACATGTGCTGGCTATTTGTTTGAATTCCTCTTTGGTGGTTTCCCCCCTTTTCCATTTTTTGTACACATCCTTTTTTAATCTTAACTCAGTTAAAAGTTCTTTAGATAGTCACCCTGGCTTCTTTAGGCACCTTCCATGTTTCCGTCTCACTGGTCTTGCCTGAAGTTGTGCTTTTACTATCTCCCTCTTAACAAACTCCCAGCCATCATGAACTCCCTTTCCTTTTAGTATTACTGTCCATGGGATTTCACCCAGCACTTCCCTAAGTTTTATGAAGTCGGCTTTCTTAAAGTCAACAAATTGAGTCCTAGTATGCTTGGCTGCTCCTTTCCGCTGTATAGTAAACTTCAGAAGAGCATGATCACTCGCGCCTAATGATCCTTCCACTTCTACCCCACTAACCAGGTCATCAACATTGGTTAGGACCAGATCTAAAATGGCTGTTCCTCTTGTTGCTTCTCCCACTTTCTGGACAATGAAGTTGTCTGCAAGGCCAGTGAGGAATCTGTTTGACCTTATGCTCTTGGCTGAGTTTGACATCCAACAAATATCCGGGTAATTGAAGTCCCCCATTACTACTATCTCCCTTCCTTTTGCATGCTTGGCCATCTGTTCCAGAAAGGCATCATCTATGTCCTCCGTTTGGCTTGGGGATCTATAGTAAACTCCCACAATGAGGTCTCTGTTATTCTTCTCTCCCTTAATTTTGACCCAAATGCTCTCACTTTGGCTTTGAGGTTCTAAATCTTGGATCTCTTCACAGGTATACACATCCCTGACATATAACGCCACTCCTCCTCCTTTCTTGTCTGGTCTGTTTCTCTGAAATAGATTGTATCCCCCCATTTTTACATTCCAATCGTGGGACTTATCCCACCAGGTTTCAGTGATGCCTATTATGTCATATTTAGTTTGCTGTACCAAGAGCTCAAGCTCATCTTGTTTATTTCCCATGCTTTGCGCATTAGTGTACAGACATTGAAGTCCATTAATCATTCCCCCGTGTCTCTTATTTAAGGATTTTTTCCTCCCACCACTAGGTCTGTGTGCTGTTTGCTCCATTTGGTCTATGACATTTGGATGATCATCTTCATCAATTGATAGACTCCTACCTTCAGGAGCACTGTCTCCCTCCCCCACATTAGTCAGTTTAAAGCCCTCCTAATGAGGTTTCTGAGATTTTTGGCAAAAACATTCCTCCCAACCGTTGTGAGGTGCAGCCCATCACTTGCCAGAAGTCCGTCTTCAAGAAACTGCAGTCCGTGATCTAAGAATCCAAACCGTTCCTGTTTACACCATTTGCAAAGCCAGCTGTTCACTTCCACTATTTTTCCCTCTCTCCCTGGGCCACGTCGTTCAACTGGGAGGACAGATGAGATGACAATTTGTGCATTTAGTTGCTTCAATTTCCTGCCGAGAGCCTCGTAGTCTCTTTTGATCTTCTGGAGGCTATTGCTTGCAGTGTCATTGGTTCCCACATGAACCAAGAATCCCAAGCCGGAATTAAGATTGCCGGAAGAAATATCAACAACCTCCGATATGCAGATGACACAACCTTGACGGCAGAAAGTGAGGAGGAATTAATGAACCCTTTAATGAGGGTGAAAGAGGAAAGCGGTTTGAAGCTCAACATCAAAAAAACGAAGATCATGGCCACTGGTCCCATCACCTCCTGGCAAATAGAAGGGGAAGAAATGGAGGCAGTGAGAGACTTTACTTTCTTGGGCTCCATGATCACTGCAGATGGTGACAGCAGTCATGAAATTAAAAGACGCCTGCCGGATTTCCTCTGATCTGGAGGAATCTGCTTCATGGGAATTAGGGTCTGGACCGCCACGGCGAGGCGGAAACCCACCAAAAACCACAGGCGGGAGAAGCCTGTGGACGTGGGATTCGGCTGGCACCTTTTGCGCCTCCCCTACTCGCGGGGAAACCCGGTTTCGGGAATCCGGAGCGACGAGGGGTGAGCGGCGCAGTGCTTCGAATCGACTGCTCTTTTCACGGAGTGAAGCCGCATTGCTGTTGCCGGAGAGCACTGACTTTTCCCTGTGGACAATTGGACTTTAAACAACTACCCGTGAGTAGAACGGAAAATTGGACTATGAAACATCTTAATTTGGCACTGAAGCGGGAAGGTCTAAACAGGAAGTCCACCTTCCGCTTTTGTAAATAGATTGAAGCAAAGACATTGCAAGCTAAAGTCTGGAAAGTCATTTGTAAAGGACTAAATTTCCACCAGTTAAAACTACCAAACTGTGATGGCCTGGGATTCCGAGTCTGAGAGTGAACCGGAGGAATCCCAGCCGGCACAGGAGTCCCCGCCTCCAGGGCCGGCTGAACTGGGGCAAGGCCTAGATGCTGAGGAGCCTGCACCTGTGCCAGATCCTCAGGGGCAGGCACCAGGTGAGACCATTCTGGCCCCAGAAGTGCTGGAGGACTCAGTGGCTACAGGTGAGTCTCCCCCGGGGCCCAGTAACCCTTCGGCCTCTCCTGAACTGCAGAGGCTTAGGGCAGAGACGTGAAGGGAACTGGTCTCTCCCAGGAGGAGTGCTCGCCTTAAGGCCAGGAGAGGCGGGGCTCCTGGGGGCCGGGACCGCCCCCGGCCTTAGAAGAAGATAAAGGTCAGGCAGCCCGGTCCCAGGTTGCGGGAGCAACGTCGTTGTGGAGTACCTGCTTTACCCAGACCTAGATCTGCACTCCCAGTGTGCCTGTTCCTCACCCGGCTTCCTGTTCCTGACTCTCCGGTGTTCCTGTTCCTCGCCCGGCTTCCTGCTACTACTCTCCGGTGTTCCTGTTCCTCGCCCGGCTGCCCGCTGCGGACCTACCCGTGTTCCTGTTCCCCGCCTGGCTTCCTGCTGCTGCCCTACCAGCGTTCCTGTTCCCCTGCCTGGCTCCCTGTTTCGGACCTCGCATCTCATCCAGTGTTCGTCTACCCTGCTAGTGACTCTGGACTGAACTTCGGCTACGGTATTAGTACCTTCCCCCCCCCCGGGGCCAGCACACAAACCCCCCTTGGAAGCAGGAGAAGAGGGGGGAAATCTTAGACTGTTTAAACCTGCAGGAGAGAGAGTAAAGAAAGATAAATTTCCACCGTCTTGAACCTGGGAACGGGGTGTCAGAGACAGACGCTTTGGGGAAGTTCATTGACTGTGAATAAAACGTTTTTTGACAGATAGTTAAAAAAGAGAAACATATTGATTCCAATGTTTCCTTTTGCATTTAAAAGGAACAAAATATCTGAAAAAGGAAAGGAATTTTGTTGCTGGATCTGCTTTTAAAAAGACGGATACAAACAGAAATTGTTTCCTCTAGAGGGAGCTTGTGAAACTGTTGCTGGAGTCGATCTGGGGAATTCTACAGCTGTAGAGATTAAAGATCATGAGAACCAGACATTGACCTTGAACAAGAATGTGCCCAGAAGAAGCCTTAGTGCTTGCTTTTTGCAAGACAAGCGCTTTACTGGAACAGCTACATGAGAAGATGGATTTGATGACTGTTGCAGTTAGCAATTTTGGACAAACAGTGAATACCTATATAGAAACCAGTCAGGAACCAACCCAGGAATTTGCTTTGACAGGGCAAGTTGCGCAGAAGACAAAGGAGGAGGTTGTTGCTGAACCTCAAGTAATAGAAATGGAGAGAGCCGCGGCCTTGCAGGAACATAAGTTGTTTTTTCTGACGACTGAACCTGGAGAAAGTCAGATTTGGAGGGATGGAGTACTGTTTGGTTTGGAGATGGGAAGTTGGATAGATCCCCCTATGCAGGGATGTTTTGACTTTTGGGATCTGGTTTTGGGCCAGGGGGAGTTTGGAATTGTGGGGGCCCTTATCCTTGGAGGGACTTTGAAACATGCCTTCAAATATCTTTTGGATTTCAGTGCTGACTATGGAGAATGGGCTGACCTGTCGAGAAGGGATAAAGATATTGTCAAGTTGGAGTCTCCCCGAGATCTACCCCTCAGTGAGAAAGGAAGGAAATTAAGAATAAGATCAGCAAAAGACAAAGTAAAGTGCAGGTATAAACATGAAGAAGACCTGCAGAAGGGACATGGAAAAGACTTAAGAGCCTCGGATCACCAGGTCACCAGGTTGATGGACTAGATGGAAGGGATAGAAAGGACTGACAAAACCCAAGACCAGGAAGAAGAGACGATGGATGAAGATTGGAAGAAAGTTTAAAAATTCATTTAGAGAATTATTGTAAAATTAATGAGTGTTAGAAAAAATGTTGGAATGAAACTATTTGGCTTTAGTAGAAATGCTAAAAGGAATTATGTATAAATAAGTTTTAAGTTTTAAGCTTTAGGGCTTTTTATGGTAAGATAAGGTTAAAATAAATTAAGGTAATTTAATGACAGAATATAGTGAAAGATGGAAAGGATTTGCTGAGATAATTAATAACTAGAATACAAAAAAGGGAGGTGTGAGGAGGTCGATGAAACAAGTTAACAAAAGATAAAGATTTGGGAATATTGGATTTGTTTTTAAAATTTTTGTTTGTTTTTGTTTGGTTTTGGTTTTGATGTATTGTGTGTTTTTTGTTTTGTTTTTATTGACTTGTATTGTTTAATTTCTTTTTTTGTCTATCTTTTTTCCTTTTCCTTTTTTTCTCTGTAATTTTAAATTCTCAATAAATATCATTTAAAAAATAAAAAATAAAAGACGCCTGCTTTTTGGGAGAAAAGCAAAGACAAACCTAGACAGCATCTTAAAAGGCAGAGACATCACCTTGCCGACAAAGGTCCATATAGTTAAAGCTCTGGTTTTTCCATTAGTGATGTATGGAAGTGAGAGCTGGACCATAAAGATGGCTGATCGCTGAAGAATTTGTGCCTTTTTTTTACATGAGTAGAATGTGTGCTTTTATTAAAAATGCATCTCTGGGTTATTTGTGGGGCATAGGAATTCATTCACTCCCCCCCCCAAATATAGTCTGGTTCACCACATGGTCTGAGGGACGGTGGACTGACCACTGAGTGCTGACCCTGAGTTAGACCCACTGTTGTAGGATCCTAAATTCGGATGTTCTGCAGAGAGTGGCTCACACATTTCAACGAAGTAGTAAATTATATGCTACATGCATAAGTGTAGCAAAAGCAGGCACTGACTTTTTCTAGAGAAATGCTCGTTAGGGAGGGAGATTACAGTATCTTGGTGAGCATTTTAATTTCAAATATTCTAATTATTTCTGCTTTTAGCTAGGTATTGCTGTTTATTTACTTGATTTAGGGGAGGGAAAGCTGCCCCTCCCTCCCGGCTACACCCATACCTCCTGGCTTAATATTCTAGGTGCCAAATGTAGAGGTATTCTTCCTGCATTCCCTTGCCATAGATATATTACCGTGTATGATATTTTGGTGAGCCTAATAAAGATATGGCCCTAATATGGACTGTGGGAGGGCTTTTTCAGGGGGAACTCACAGGAACTCAGTTCTGGCACCTCTGGTGGATGTCATTGCCATTCTAAGAGAACGAAGGAGGTGTTCATGATGAGTTCTGGAACCCCTTTTTCTAAAAAAATAGCCGTGAATGTGGGATTAGTCATACTCAAAGTACAGCCATCCAAATGCATGAATATGACTAACTTAGGTCCAAACCACAGATTCTCTATATTTAAAGATCATTTATTTTATCAGAAGACGAAATATCCCATCTAAATAAACCAATAACGACGGATGAGGTTAAGGAAGCTATCAAAAAAATGAAACCAGGGAAAGCCCCAGGTCCAGACGGTCTGTCGCAAAAATACTATAAAGTCTTGGAGGAATACGTAACACCTGTCTTATGTGATGTATTTAACAACATTTTGCAGGGAGGGAGGATACCGGACTCATGGAGAGAGGCCCATATTACTCTAATACCAAAACCAGATGCAGATAAACTAGACATAAAAAACTATAGGCCGATATCACTACTCAATAATTATTATAAAATTTTTGCTGAGATAATGGCAAAAAGATTGAAAAAATATTTGATAAAATCAATCCATAAAGATCAAGCCGGATTTTTGCCAGGCAGACAGTTGAAGGATAATATAAGACATATAATTAACATCATTGAATATTTAGAGTTTAAAAACGAAATCCCTGCAGCTCTGGTATTTGTCGACGCCGAAAAGGCTTTCGACAATGTATCCTGGTGTTTCCTTTTAAAGTGTATGGAAAGGGTAGGGATAGAGGGGCCCTTTTTGGAGGGTATCAAAGCAATTTACTCAAGCCAAAGAGCTAAATTAATCATTAATAATAACTTAACTTTATGATTTCAAAAGGTACAAGACAGGGGTGCCCTCTGTCCCCCCTTCTGTTTATTATGGTACTGGAGATAATTACAAATAAAATAAGGGAAACACCGGAAATAAGAGGAATTAAACTTGGAGTGAAAGAATATAAATTAAAGGCATATGCCGATGATTTAGTAATATCATTAGAAGAACCATTAAAAGGGGTGGAAAAAGTTCTAGAGCTGCTTGAGGAGTTTGGAAAGCTATCTGGGTTTAAGTTAAATAAAACTAAGACAAAAATACTGACAAAGAATTTGGCTGAAGATCTAAGAATTCAATTAGAACAACAAACAGGGATTAAGGTAGTGAAAAAGGTGAAGTACTTGGGCATTTGGGTAACTACAAAAAATATAAATTTAGTGGAAAATAATTATAATAGAATCTGGAGTGAGATTAAAAAAGATTTAGACAGCTGGAGCAGATTAATACTCTCCTGGGAGGGACGAATGGCTGCCATAAAAATGAACATCCTTCCAAAAATATTATTCTTATTTCAGAATATCCCAGTAATCAGAGGCACGACAATGTTTAAGGAGTGGCAAAGGACCCTGTCCAGGTTTATTTGGCAGGGGAAGAGAGCAAGAATTAAGTTTAAACTGCTCACAGACAGGAGAAAAAGAGGGGGGTTTGCCGTCCCGAATTTGCAATTATATTATGAGGCCGCATGCCTGTGTTGGATTAAGGATTGGATAGTTTTGGAAAATCTGGATGTGTTAGACCTGGAAGGATTTGATGCTAGATTTGGCTGGCACGCTTATCTATGGCAAGATAAAGAAAGGGTGCATAAGGGATTCTCCCACCATATTGTTAGAGGAGCGTTGTTAGAGATATGGAATAGAACTAAAAGACTGTTGGAAAAGGGCATACCTTGGTGGTTATCACCAGTTAATATCTCATCAATCAAAAATTTAAACACGGGAAACCAAAGATGGACCTACGAAGACCTCTTGATTAAATCGGATAAAGGGTGGAGAATTAAATCATATGAAGAATTAAAGGATAAGTCAATAGGGTGGCTACAGGTTCACCAAATTAATGCCCTATGGAATGAACATAAAAAAATAGGGATGAATGAGAAAAAATCAAAATTCCAGGTGGAAATATTAGAAGGAAAGAGTAAGCTTTTATCTAAAATGTACAATCAATTACTGGAATGGGATACTAAAGATGAGGAGGTGAAGGAGGTCATGATAAAGTGGGCCATAGATTTGGGATATAATTTAGAATATGAGAGATGGGTGAAACTTTGGACTAAGGATATGAAATTTACAGCATGTGTTGGCCTCCGAGAAAATATGGAAAAAATGATGTATCGCTGGCACATCACCCCTGTTAAGCTGGGAAAAATGTACAAGACTGGAGACAAAATATGTTGGAAATGTAAAAAAAAGAGAGGGCGACTTCCATCATATGTGGTGGTCATGTGAAGAAGTGAAGAGGTTCTGGGGTTCTATCTATGACGAATTGAAAAAGATACTGAAATATACATTTCCTAAAAAACCAGAGGCATTCCTTCTGGGAATGGTCGGTGAGGAGATTAGGAAAGAAGATCAAACCATGTTCCAGTATGCAATGGCAGCAGCCAGGATACTGTTGGCACAAAATTGGAAATCATCTAAGATCCCAACTATTAGTGAATGGCAAAACAAGCTATTTGAGTACTCTGAGCTAGCAAAAATGACACAGAAGATTAGGCACCAGAGTAACAAAAATTTTATTAATGATTGGAATAAATTTATATTATACATGGAAAAAAACTTAGGCAATATTAAAATAACAGTAGGTGAATTATAGAATCTGCGAAGTAAAGACAAAGGTTGAAAGAAGGAACTGCAAGAAGGTTATTAATGCGATATAGCTCAAATTATGGTGGAGGGAAGTTAGAACGATGATATGATAATTAGTACTTTTGGAGAAATGTATTTACGTCTTGATGTTTTACTGTATATCTTTGTTTATTTATTTTTCTTTTTTTGGTATGTTTGTGATTTTAAAATAGTGTATATCGGAAATAAAATTTAATAATAATAAAAAAAATCATTTATTTTTCAGTGTTAGATGAAAGTGGAGTTTATTTTGTATTTTAGATATTGGGTGGGTGTGTGTGGCTTATCATCAGGAATCGCTTCAGGTAATATAGTTAGAAAGAGAGTACAATGATTTTGTTTTTCTTTAAGTCAGTAAATTAGCATTGTTGCAGTGCACTTGAAACCAATGAGCCTTCACCTCTGTGTATCAGTGTGCCTAGAACTCTGACTCTAGCCTTACTAACATTCACAATTGCTATTATTTTAATGGAGCCACTGGACAATGGTAACAAGTTTTCTAAGATTCTTTTGTTTTTGTTCCTATCCCCCTCGCTCTTAGAGTGTTGCCCTTTTGAGCCCACTTCATTGTTCATGATTAAAATCTTTTACAGACTCTGTGGTGTGTTGGTGGTTGTGATAATATCTGGAGAGCCTACTAAAATCCACATTAGCGAGTACTGTAGCTTCTTCGCAGTATCTAATCTCTAGGTGGGTCTCTTTTTAGAACTTAGGTAAGAGTCTAACCACATCAATGGGTACAGCCAAAAATCCAGATACCCTCAACACCACCAAAATTACCCCATATTTGCATGCTTTTAAAAGGGTGTTTTGTACATTTTTGTTGCTCTAAAAGCCAACTTTGGGTGGAGAAAAAGGAACTGATTCATTTCTACCAGGATGTGCAGTTATTCCCCACCTTTATTTGAATAATCACCATTGGAACAAAAAGAAAGAAGAAAGAGTCACAAGCAACCTTTATACAAAGCTCAGGGCATTTGCATAAAGGCACCTTGCTGACCTTTCTATGAAAAAAGTACCTATTTAATCTACCCTGAGAAAATGATTATGAGGACGGACTAAAAATGAAGCCTGGTGAGGCCATGCGTCCTACTTTACAGAGGACAGGCCTCTGTTTGGAGGGGGTGGTCTGACCTAAATTCAGTTTAAGAATAAGGAAGCCTAAGACCTGAGAGCTGGGGAAGCCTTGGCTGGTGAAATAAAAAAAATCAGGTCTTATATATATATAATAAATGTTCATAAATGTATCAGACAAACACGTACATAAATATATAAACCACATGTCTGAAACAGCACAGAAAAACAGCCCTGAAACCATTTTGTCTCCCAAACTGACCAAATGATTTCTCTGCAAGGTCAAGGAAAATGGAAAAGCCCCCCCCCCCATTGTCTTTTCATTCACAAATCCTGTATCCAATCAAGTAAGCATTAACAGGTAAACTGCCAGACAGGAGGTAAACAAGGCACTCAGATTTCTGTTGTAGACCGCCCTTTCTGTTACGTAGGAATGATGTGTCTGGGGGGTGGTCTTGAGCTACACCCATTCTGTGGTGTATGTATGATGTTTCTGGGAGTGGTCTTCGACTCCAGGGCGGGCAATTTAAAATGTCTATATAAGGGCGGGCACATCTTGGTTCAGAGTCCTCCTCCTTCTCTTGTGTGTGAAGGGGACATCCTGTTGCAGCAGTTCAATAAAGATCAGGCTTACTAGCTGCTTTGCTTCTCAATATTCTCTGGTTGGTCTCTCTTATTTTCTCCGACCAATGGAGAACCTGCAAAGGACTCTATAAGGGCTCTTGTGTCCCCCATAAGGGAATAAGGGCAGATTTTCATTTATTACACTGGATTTAGGACTCAGCTAGACCGGTAAAGAAAAAGCAATTTATATGCTTCTAGCGTTTCAGTTTAAAGTGTTGTAAATTTAAACAGGGAAAACAGGTAGAGAAAAATGGGACTCCACATCGCCAGCTGGTGGCACAATGTTATATCACACATACAACACATACAAATCACTTTTTCTTTACTGGTCTAGCTGAGTCTGGTCCATCAACAGTTGGCACCTGAACAGCAGGTGAACTTAGGGCACAAGTCACCTGTGAATAATCTTCTGTGTCTAGACTGTAGCTCTGTTTAAGTTGGGGGTGGCAAACCTGTGACCTCAGGATGATTCCTGGCTATTGGGCATTCTGGCAAGAACTGGTTGGAGCAGGAGTGATGCCTTTTGGGGGGTGGGGTGGGAGGTGAAAGGGTGTACCCCATGTGAATGATTTACTACATTGGCCTGAATATAAGCCTCACTTTCCCCCAAAAGTCTGACCGTGAAAAGTTAAAGTGTGGCTTATATTCGCGACCTTATGGTTTGTAGCCAGGAGCATGGGGAAACAGTGCCAGGAGCACAGCAAAGCGACGCCCACCCCCCTCTTCCTTGAGGCCGAGAAGGGAGAGAGTGAGGAAGGGGAAAGGCCACCGGCAACACAGCGCCCCCCCCCCCAGCAGCAAGAAATGGAGCAGCTTATATTTGGGTCTTTTTTCTCCCTCCCCTCCAATTTTAAAGGTGTGGCTTATATTGGGCCAATACAGTAAAATGCTTAAACAAAGGTGTGTGTGAGGTTTTGATTTTTTCAGGTAGTCTCTGCATATATAATAAGCTATGTGAAAAGCAGCAAATCATTACGAGAATCATCACCATTCTTTCGCATGACTACATCCACTGCTTTTTTTTTTCTGGGGTTACGCAGGAGTACGTATACCCCTAAATATTTTGTGAATCTTTGTACTTTTGTCCATTTACTCTAATTATTTTTCCTGATTTGAACTATAAAATGGTGATTTTCTTGAGTCAAAAAGAGAGTACCCCTAAACATTTTTTTAGAAAAAAAGCACCGACTGCATCCCTGTGTTGGGACAGGAGAGGAGGGTTGCCTGAGCCTGCTTCTGCAACATTTAAGAAAGATGGAAACAGAAAGATCAGATGAGTAGTGCTGCCTGCCAGTTTTGCATATTTTCCTATAACATTGCAAAAGCAGCTTGTGCCAGCCTGCTTTGGCAGAGAGCTAGGCAAGCTCTTTCTTGGGGAACATTCTCTCTCCCTCTCTCTCCTACACACACACACACACACACACACACACACACACACACACACACACTGCTTCCAGATAACCTGTTTATTAAGCATTCATCCTGATTCGCTCACAAAGTGTTCAGGGAGGTTAGGCATTAGCCATCTATTGAGCATTAGTTTTGTTTGATCTCTTTGTGGGGAGGTTAGATATCGCATCAAGCAAATATCATCCCCCACCTTCTGTATTGTGAAAAATATGTTCTTCTTTGGAACAGGTTTGTTGAGCAAGAGCACCAAGTCAACTTCAATTGTGCAACCTGAGTTTGCTTGTACTGTATACAATTAAATCCCACCCCAAAATGGAGATAGTCTGGAACAGGCTAGAATCCTGTCAGATTTCAGAAAGCAGTTTCTATCCCTTCTAGCACCTGATGGTGTCATAATAGGGATGCTTACCTTCCATGCCCAAACCTCTTACTTCAGTGATGGATGTCTTCTGGGGTGAATGGACTAATTTAGTTGGGCAACAATCTATTGGCACATGGATGATTGTGTAAGTAAAGGCATTGGGAGGGGTTGTAACTGTTGCAGGTGGACAAGGATGTGCAATTTATGGCAAAACAATAAAAATAAATTCCTCTGTGGCAATTGTTGGGGTGGGTGAGTTGTCAGTTGTAAGCTTTCCGTTTACAAGATTGCAGGTTCAACCCCCAGTATCTCCAGGAAAAACCTATTCCTGAAGCCTTAGAGAATCACCGTCAGTCAGAGCAGACTGGGCAAGATGGCTAGCAATCTGTCTTAAAATACGGCAGCTTCATTTTACTTTTGGTTTAAAATTCCAGTTCATTTGGTAAACTCAGGCCATGTGCACTTGAAGTCAGATGAAGTTTCCATATAGGGTTGTTGTTATGAAAAATTGTGGGCACGGGCAGAGAACCACTTACACCCCCTGAGCAACTTGGTGGAAATATATTTATTTATTTTCAATACTGCCCTTCACTTGAGGATCACAGGACAGTTTACAGTATAAAAACAATAACAGGGTCCTTCACCTTTACCTATCATTTAAACTGATAGCTCAGTTCATAGAGCATGAGACTTAATCTCAGGGTTGTGGGTTCGAGCCCCAGATTAGGCCAAATATTCCTGCGGGTTGGACTAGATTATCATTGTGGCCACTTTCAACTCTACACTTCTATGATTCTATGTGCTCTATAGTTAAAGGGTCACTCTGCAGCAACAAGACTGACAAGACCTTTATCTGCCTGATGCCTTAGAGAGCAAGTGCCCATGCGACAAGGGTGCACTGGGATGTGCTTTGGTGCAAGATAAGGCAACTTCATTTATTCATACAGTGAACTAGAAAGTCATATTTTTATCCCCTGCCCTCAAGTTTCAAGCTGTTCATAAGGAGGAGTATGTCCTCTGCAAAGCATTGTTCATGTAAGGAGAAGGAAGCTTTGCCAAAAGCTGAAGTACAAATGATCTGGCTGGGGTGGGATGTGGGCATTGCTGAAACAATTGACAGCTTTTCTGGATATATGTGTCTGCTGTGTCTTAATCCAGTGTTTTTCAACCTTTTTTGGGCAAAGGCACACTTGTTTCATGAAAAAAATCACGAGGCACACCACCATTAGAAAATGTTAAAAAAATTAACTCTGTGCCTATATTGAATATATATAAAGTAATTCTCTTGAATAGGAATCAAATAAACACAAAGAAGCATGGTTTAACATTCAAGCATGGTTTAATATTTTTTTCTTTAATGGCAAACAAAAACGTTGCGGACCGTTCTCTGCTCAGCGGGGATCGATCCGCTGATCCCCGCTGAGCCGGCGGATGACAGCTCCGTCTCCACACTGTGTGTGGAGAGGGAGATGTCAGAGCCCCGCTGCTCTCTTGGGGAATCGGATGAGAGCGGACCGCCTGTCCGCTCTCATCAGATCCCATCCGATCTGATCCCCACCCAGGATGGAGGGAAAATAGGGTGGACACAGTCCAGCGCCCGCCTAGTGGGCGAAAATTTGACTTTAAAAAAAAAATCTTTCAAATTTTTCAATTTTTCCCACGGCACACCAGGCAACATCTCGCGGCACACTAGTGTGCCGCGGAACAGTGGTTGAAAAACACTGTCTTAATCCTCACTCAGTATAGCTTAAGTAAAACAAAGAACTTGTTCCTTTCTTTCTTTCCATGTTCTCTCCCACTTTCTCCCCCTGAAGATGTGACACCTTATCATGCCTATATTAAACAGGAATTCCTCCATGCTCACAAGAAGAAATTCTCAGGCCCACATGCCCAGTCAAAGGAGAAAAGGAGTAGGATCCCCTCAGCACTTCCCTCTCTGTCACACTGTTGTGCTTGTGTGAGTCAGCTCCCAGTAAACATGACAAAATGACTAAAGCCTTTCCAAAGCCAGGGAAAACTAAAGATACAGGGTTTGACTATAGGGCTTTTCGTTTTTGGCCTGGGTTTAAATAATTCAAAGGGAACAGAGGAGAGAGTAGGCGGCAGCCTATGTTACTTAGGGAGTTCTAAATACAGGTCAACCCCCATCCTCCAGCAGTTGCAGGGTAAGTCGAGTCAGTGCACTGGTTATTTCTTTGTCATTCCTCCACAGCCAGCAGAAGTCAAAGAGTGCAGAATGAGTAAAAGCAAGCAAGTCTGAGAATCTTAAACGAGACTTTTTTACCTTTCTTGAGGGAGTATGAGATGAAGTACCTTAAGGGAGGGGTAGTACCTCTGATGGGGGACATTTCCTTCTGGGGTTGTGTGTCACCTTTGGTCCCCACTCTGAACTCAGCTCTCACCTGTGGCTCCTAAAAGTTGCCAGGATGTGGACACCCACCATAAATGGCTTCGACTGGCCAGCTAAACTAGGCAAGGGTAGCCAACGGATCTCAAACCCTCTGTGAGTTATGGACTTCCCCTGCATGTGAAGACAGGCTCCAGTGTATTAAATGCACAAGATCAATTGTGGGTCCAATGGTCAAGAAGGTGGCTGCTGCACATGCTGTAGAGGGAAGTGAGGTGCTGATGGAGCTCATCAGCCTGGGAAGTAGCTCATCTAGAAGAAGGAAAATTCTGATCCTAAATCTCTATTGCCTTGTGGGATATCTTCAGGAGAAGAAATGGCTAAGGAGTGAACTCTGCAATCCAGAGTGGAGTTCCTTCAACAGTTGGATGGTGCCTGGCATGCCTCCTTCCAGCAACTCCTGCAGCCAAGTGGGTGACAAACTAATTAATCTGCTTTGTTTTGGACTACATCCAAAAGATGAGCCCAGGACCTCCATGCACACTGCCTAGGCTTGTACCCCAGGGCACTGGTGGAGGAAGAGGAGTGTTGGTGAGCACACCACCACCAGCAGTGTGATCCCGGTGGGGTGCCATCACGGCTGCCTCCCCACCCACACTGGGTGCCACGCCCCTGCAGGCAACGCACCATGCCCCCAGGACACACGCCAGCCCCGCCCCCACCTGCGCTCTGCCACACACCCCTGGTGCCGGAGCATGAAGCTCTGCCACTGCCCCAGGGAGGTCACTTTGGTGCTGCTAAGGCAGCATTTTGATTCCACACCCAGAGGCACACTCCATTGTCTCTCGACAGAAGACTGCCAACAACCTGAGGTCCAAATGCAGCCCAGGTCATGGAACTCCATGTGGGTCAACCCCATCTTCAGTCACCCCTCATCACTGGCCTTGCTTCATATCTTACTTCACTGTCTTTCCTTGGCTAGATGGCACTTTGAACTCTCATTGCTGACTCTGGCTCCCCTGGGTTTTGGATAGAAAAACAGGTGAGAGAATTTACTGTAGAACCTGGCCCGCTGTGCAAAGGAAAAATATACATTAATTAATTTAGTCTCTTTTAACCTCTGGCTCTGCCCACCCCTGGCGTGTAGCCCCCAAATGGGTGCCCAGAAGGGAATGTGACCCTCAGGCTGAAAAAGGTTCCCCAACCTTGCACACTCTCTCTGTAAAATACCTGTGTTTTGACATAGAGGCTGCAGGGCATTCTTTCTGGCTTCTGCTTTTTATATTGAGCACAAAAGACATGTTCACACAACCACCTTATTTACAAAGCAGTTTTACATTTTATTATATTCCATTGTACAACTTTACATGGTACCTTATTCAAGTTCATTCTTTTCAGTACAAGGTGATTTGATAAATGCCTTTTGGTGTATTCCATAGGTTTTAAGAATGCAACAACAACAACAACAACAAAAGATACAAGAAGGAAAGCATATCATAGAGGCACTTTCACAGTCTCTGAATTAAGCAAGTACCCTGTTTGAAAGCCAGTTGATTCTGCTTAAACAAAGAAAAATATTGAGACCATTTTGTTCACGTGTCTGGAGGTTAACATCTTTCAGGCAACAGTCCCAAGTATTCCTGAGAAAGATCTGTAGAATGTCAAGAGTCACTCCCAAGTTTCTTTTTAAACGTCGAACGTAGATCTAAGTGAGCCATAGCCATTGCCTGAAGTTCCACTTATTGCACAGAACACATGTAAGGTGTTGTGCATCCATGAGGACTGAATGGTATCTTCTTGGTACATCTAAAAAAACCCCAAAGCTGAGTTAGCAAATTAAGCAAAAACCTTATCTGTTCCTAACAGCAACAAAAATTGTTTCAACAACACAAAAGGAAATGTAGAATGGTGTTACCCAACCTGGTCTTCAAAGCTGTTATTGCAAAGGCAGCATTAAAAGAAAACAAAAGAGAATAGGAAAGAGAAGTTATTTAGCAATGATGTCTACTATGCTCTCAAAATAACCCCAGAGCTAGAAGGGGTTCAGAAGATCATCTGATCAAATACTTGTAAGATTAAGACATTATTAATTGTCCTGAAAGCTTCCAACAAAGAAAATCCCATAAGTGCTCTAAATAGCTTGTTCCACTTCTAGTTCTCAAAATTAGAAGGAGTTTCCTAATAATTAGGTTTGGGTTCTTGCTGAATTCTACCTTAGAATTGTACAGGGTCACACCTAAAGGGTCAATGGAGCATTCCAGAACCAAGAAATTGCTCTGGAAGTGGTAAAAACCACTTTCTTTTATTTAGTAACAAAGGAATTCCCTTCTACTGAGTCAGACCATTGATTCATTAGCTCAGAAGTGTCTGCATTGCATGCAAGTGGCTCTCCAGGGTTTCAGACAGGAGTCTCTTCCTGTTTCAGCAGGAGACACCGGAGGCTGAATCTAGAACTTTCTGCTTGCATTGTTTCCAATGAGGTTCTGTGTAGGAAGACACGCCACCACCAAATTGGATCATGCTCAGTGCCTTTATTCTTCACAAGTTTCTATCACACCCTGTTTCAAAGATTCATAGCAGGCTAGATCATCTCTGGGAGCCATTTTGGAATGCCTTATCCAAGCGTTGCACTTGGACTCCTGGTTAAAAGCAAAGAGGTCTGCAGGGCAGATCAAAGCAAACACAAACCCAGTACTGACACCCACACTCAGCCCCCTGAAATATTTCCCTGTCAGACTGCTGAGTTTGGCATCCATGCATGGGCATAGCCACAGGTAGGAATGGCATGGAAACAGAAAATGTCTACTCGTGTCTACAAAGTCACTAATTCCTTTTCTGTCTGTCAGGAGTAGCTATGTATAAGATAGTTTATAGCCCCAGGGGCGCATAATCTGTGGCCCTCCAGATGTTGCTGAAATAAAACTCCCACCATTTTTGACCATTAGCCATGTGGGCTGATGGGAGTTTGGAGTTTAACAACATCTGAAAGACCACATGTTCCCTACCCAGTCTTAACCAAGCACCTCCTGTCTTACTAGTGTTCAAGATGGTGTAGGGGAGGTAGAGGGAGACCACCTCCTCCTGGCCAATTTTTGCTAACTATTGGCCTCCCAAAAAAAAGTCATTTAAGGGGGTCTCTCTGCCCCCCTGTAGGGCAAGCACTGTGTGTCCCTACTAACCCTTACAACTAGCATAAGAAGAGAAGTGAAATTTTGGTCTTTTAGAATAACAGATACATGAAGAACAGAAGTTAGAAGGAACCTTCTAATATTAACAACCTGATGGAAGAGAAGAAAAGGCAAATAAAATATATCCTTTTTGATTTAAATTATCTCCCCCCTCTGTAGTGGGTGTAACAAATTATTCACATCTTGAATTAACTAATTAAAAACTGGGATACCTTTTTAAAAGTGGGGCATATCCAGCTATTTGCTGTTTTCAGGTGGAAATGAATAATACGTGGCAA
Organism: Podarcis bocagei; assembly: GCF_964188305.1. Taxonomy (NCBI): domain Eukaryota; kingdom Metazoa; phylum Chordata; class Lepidosauria; order Squamata; family Lacertidae; genus Podarcis; species Podarcis bocagei. The sequence goes on along the minus strand of NC_138140.1, from coordinate 51,625,006 downwards.
ATTCTAATCACACAGTTATAGTAGATTGAGAGGTCTTGCAGACTTTCTGCAATAAGGAAAGTGGGGAGCAGGGGCAATGCACTGGACATAAATGTCATCTAACTTCTCTGCAAACACAGAATGAATGCTCAATAAATAATCAACGTTGTCTGATCTCCCTTCAAACAAATCAGGACAAATGCTTAATAAACAGGTCAACTGGGATAAGTGGAGCTTACTCTTTAAGTTACCTGGGTAATATTGTGAGCCATTAACTTTCCTGTTCATCACACTTCCATTAATCAAAAATACCAGAAAGATTCTTTAGTGCTCTGGTTCATGTCAAGATTTGCTGTAGTTGAGAAAAAGAACAGTCTGGCATTTCTTTACAGAGTACAGAAGCAGTGCAACCAGAGATTAAGGAAGCTAGACTTTCTGGTAGAGCGTTATATTTCCACTGGAGATGCTACCAGTGCTGCTGTTGTTGTGATATTTATCATTTCTTTATGGTTCTCCCTCATCTTTCCTCAGAGGACAGAGCAAAGTACATGGCTCCCCCTCTGCCCAGTTTTGGCCTCACAGCAACCCTGCATGGTGGGCTGGGCTGGAAGATTATGACTGGCCCAAGCTCACCCTGTGAGCTTTGTGGCCAAATAAGAGATCTGACCCTGGGTCTCCCTCGTCCTAGTCCAACATGCTCACCCATCTCTCTCCATCCTGGTGCCTTTCAAATGCTTTGAACTGCAACTCTAATCATCATAATCCCTGACTGTGGGCCATGCTGGCTGGGGCAGATGGGCATGGTAGTCTAAAGCATCAGGAGGACATCAGGTTGGGGAAAGCTGCTCTATCTGCCACACTCCTGCTGGCTTCTGGTGACAACGTTCCAGATATGCTGAGACGTGTTGTACAAAAGATCACCAGTCCAAAGTTCAGAGCAGTAAAAGAGCAACCGGCCCCACACCACACCAGCAGTGGTGAGGGCAAATGGTGGACTCCCTGCTTTTCTTCAGAATGCCACATCTTTCAAGTTGAGACACAGTGTGGTCACCCATCTGCTGGGCTTGATTGCCAAATCAAGGAACCTGTCCAAAACGGTGCAAGACTTGTACCCCAGACGTAGTCATTGTGTTTTTGCCAGTAGGTGACCTCTTGAGGGGTTTTCCCCACCCTGCTAATAATTTTTAAAACCAAGTATAGTTTTAAGAAACTTCGGGGTAACTAACAGCCACCCAACTGACTGAATTTTTAAAGCCCCAAACCTTTATTTCTGGTAAGTCCTTGTGTGGCTTTTTCTATAACCCTGTCTTGGAGTCACAGCCTGCTCCAAGAATGTGCAGCCCCATTTCCTGTTTTGCAAGTGTGGTTCAAGAGTTCTCCTAAATGACAACAGATGCTCAAATCTGGGCTTTGCAGGATTTGGGTTTTTTGTTTTAAATCAAAGTAAGACCTGAGTGGGGTTTGGGAAATACCTGAGTGGATGATTTGTATTAGGGGAACAGAACGAGAGAGGCTTATATAAATGAGAAGACTGTGGCCTTCAGAGATGGTGGGTCTTTCAACTCTCATGAACCCTACAATATCTGGAGGGACACCAACTCCCCATCAACTCTAGGAGGGTAGGTGATCTTCCATGCTGAATGTTACACAGTCTGTGAATGCTGGAAGCAAGAAAATCCAGTACTTTTGGTTTGGAGCTTGAAGCAGACACTGCTCACACGATTTCCAAACTTTTCAAATCCAGGAGGAGGAATAGAAATATACTTGCTTTTTTAAAGTTCGTTTGGGATCTTGCGTTGGATTTGTACAGGGGATATGCTCTGTACAGCACCCATCACAACCACCTTCATTTTTAAGTCTTAAAACTGCAATTGGCTATTTGCCCAAATGCTGTTAGCTTTTTCAGTTTCTCTAATGTTGTTCCTTAGTGTTCAAAAGAACTCTGTGGATCTTTGAAGCTTCTTGAGCATCCTCTTTAAGTATGTAACTACTAGGATAGGCTGCAACAGATCATCTGCAGTTTCCCCCACCCACCAAACACCCAAGACTGGCAAACTATGGGAAGCTTTTTTGAATAACAATCTGGAGTGCATCAAAAATGACAGCCTGTTCTAAACTGACTCCTAATGACCCCATTACTTGAGAGATCTTTCTTAGAAGTTTGTTTTCCCTATTTGAATATTAACAGAATGCAGAAGCCGTTCCATCATCCACATGCAAATAAAACAGCAGAAAACTGGGAGGGAATTGTGGGTGCGTTATCACAGTGTGTCTCTGGGGATATGTTCAACCTCTAAACACTTTCAGTACTGAGAAGCCAATTTGCATTGTTTTAATTTTGTTTATAATGTGCCCTGGAGGCTATGTACAGAAGGGCAGGGTTATAGATTCCCAGGCAGGCAGGCAGGCAGGCAGGCCCTCTTCAGGGATTTCAGGGGAGGGGGAAGGGGAGAAAGTGAAAGCTGACTGTCAGTCAAACAGGCCAGAAGAAAGGCCAGGGCCCCAAATTGACAGTGGCTGGTGTTCACATGCCAAACATGTGCCCCAGTTCTGCACTCCTGTCCAGCCTCCAGCTATTTACTGAATGTGGGTGCCCGTTTTTCATTTTGTTTTGCTGTTATTCCTATCATGGTTTGCTTTCTCTGAAGAACTCTCAGCTTTCAAACAGCAGAGGAACCAAGCATGTCAGATCCAAAGTTGAGCCAAAATTCAGCAAGGAGGTACACTATGTGTGCAGTTGTCCTAAAATCACCCTCTGAGCATACCTTTTTCTCATTGTCATTTTGCATTTCACTTGGCTGGTGATGTCTGTAACCCCCCCCCCTCAATAAAGGCACTACATGATGATGAGGTGCTGTTCCTAGACCCCCATATTTCATCCCCACAGCATAATGCCTCCTGTGAATGTGGGGAGTGAAACTGGAGAGGCCAAAGTCAGGGGGAGACATTTCAGCCCAGCCCTAACAACTGCCTCAACAGGGCATGTTGGAGGTCACATCATCATAACCTTCAGTCACTGTTTGTGTGCACTGTTTTATTCTAACTGCAGATTCTAGATTACCACATTGCAGAGTATGGATGGTGATGATGATTGCTGTGCTGCTCTGATCCTGAAAGGATATCCAATTTACACAAGCACACCCCATTAAAAAATCGGCCTAGTGTTGGCATTACAGCTGCTCAGTGTTGGCATCAGCACCGGCCAGCTGTCAGGAACATCACACTTTGCCAGGGTCCATGGCTTAGGACTCTCCTGTGGTTTCTCTTCTTTTTTCTTTTCTTCTCAAAGGCCTGGCCCTGCACTATGAGGAGTGCCAGGTAGCTGGATCAAGCTGTCATTTTAAGTTTCCCACAACGCTGATGTGGCATCAACATTCTACGGGATTATGGTAATTTAAAATGATGGCTAGAGCCATCGGCTGGACTCCTGCCCACTGACCAGGGTCCACTGACATAAGGAGGGGCAGCAACAGAGATTAGGTTGCCCAGGACCCGCTCAAACCTGGAAAGACTTTTGCTGTACAATGACAATCCAATGAACCTTTGACCCTTTCCCTAGATTACAGCTTTAACCAAGCTTAATAAACTTGTGTAAATGGCATTTGCTCACATTCTCGCTCCTCTTTTTTCTCCCTCTGTTGTTTCCCAACTGTATATTTCATATATTAATTTTGTGGAACAGGGACTTGTTAATGTTGCCAAGGTGCCAAGGAGACTGATAGTATAAGTATAAGGATTCTTGTTAATCATCAGCGTAATAATCATCATAATAATGAAAATCAATAGCCACATATCTTGATGCCTTGGCTGGGAGAGGCTCTGTGTACATTTACTTTCAGAGCAGCCCGCCTGGACTCTCTACCTGTTCGTGGATGATGTCTGAAAGCTCTTTCACCATGTCCCTGAAGTTGGACTTCAGCTCTTCATGGTATTCCGCCTGGTCCTCCTTGATTAGGCGCTCGTTGAGCTCAAGGGCAATTCCACAGGCCTGAATAAACTTCCTGTTGAGAGAAAACAGCAGAATTTATGGGACCTCGGCTGACTCATGTAGGCAGTGGAGCTGCAAAACAAATAGGTGTGCGCATTGACTTTGGCACTTGCGATACTGAGACGGCCTAGTGCGCAGGTGACTGATGAAGACCTGGATTCTGGCAGCTAACAACCTTTTCTAGTACTGTACCTTTGTCTAGGCAAAGGAATATGGGTCATATTCTTAAAACATTTATATCCTGTCTTTTGTAATGCCCCACAAGGAGACATCTAATGCTACAATAAAATAGCATACATGATAAACCAGGCACCATTGTTGTCAGTCTTTAAGTGGGTAGGATTTGCCCTTATTGTTTTATAAAAATATTTATATATTGCTATTTATATAAAAAAGTGGTTTGCCACAATTATAATATAAAACCACACAATAAAAACCATGTAAAAAGTTAAAATCAGTAATCAGCTCTTAATATGGTTTTGGATGAGCATTTTATGTATTTTGTATTGGTACTGCTTAATTTTTTTCTGTTTTTAAATTGCTACTATTTATTGTATTTTATTTTGTTAGGTGGTGTCAGGGAACTGCCATCAGAGCTAGAGGCGGAGGGAAGGCTCCAGAGGGATGCCGGAGAGGGTCCCAGTAGGGAGAGAGGCAGCCCATCTGCTGGGGAAGGAAATCAGCGTAACACCAGTGGAGAAGGGGGGCAGATGGGGGAATCGGAGAGGAGGCTCCAAGACTCTTCGCTGGAGACCAGCGGAGAGAGTACGGGTACTCCGCTGCCCACACCCTCCCTGCGCAGAAGGCTTCCGCGCAGGGAGAGTAGGAGGAGACTTGGCGTCAAACAACTTTTATGCTGGAAAAGGTTTAAGAAACACCCACTGACGGATTCTGCCAGTGACTGAGACAGTCACGATGCTGGAGGCTGTTCAGTCAGAAAGGGTTTAATATTGGACATAGCATAATGATGGCTGACTGGGAACAGTTATGGACCACAGGTATGAAGTTTACGGCATGTAATGCCTTAAGAGAAAATATTATGAAAATGATATACAGGTGGTACATGACCCCAGTCAAGCTTGCAAAAATCTATCACTTGCCCGATAATAAATGTTGGAAATATAAAGAAACTGAAGGTACATTCTTTCACCTTTGGTGGACGTGCCCAAGGTTTAAGGCTTTCTGGGAAATGATATATAATGAACTGAAAAAGGTATTTAAATATACCTTCTTGAAGAAACCAGAGGCCTTTCTCCTGGGCATAGCCGGCCAATTGGTGTTAAAGAAGGACAGAAATTTCTTTATGTATGCTACAACAGCAGCAAGAATACTCATCGCAAAGTATTGGAAGACACAAGAATTACCCACTTTGGAAGAATGGCAGATGAAAGTGATGGACTACATGGAATTGGCGGAAATGACTGGTAGAATCCGAGACCAGGGAGAAGAGTCGGTGGAAGAAGATTGGAAGAAATTTAAAGACTATTTACAGAAGTATTGCAAAATTAATGAGGGTTAGAATGATGTTTGAATGAAGCTAAGCGGTTTCTAGCTGTAATGATATAAAAGAATATGGAAAATTGGATTTTTAAATAGGTAAAAATTTAATGTTATAATATATTAAGATCATAAGGAGGGAAAGAAATTGCTGAATTAATTAACTGAATTGGAATACAAAAAAGGGAGGTATGAGGAGGTCAGGGAAACAAGGATATGAATGTAAGATATGGAAAGGTTGATTTTTTATTTTTATTTTTTATCTGTGTGCTTATTCTGTATTTTTCTTGTATTTTTATTTTTGTCTTTTATTCTTGTATTTTTTGCTTTAGTGCAATTCCTTTTTCTGAAACTTTAATAAATATTTATTTAAAAAAAACCAACAGAAAGGGTTTAACCAGGTAACCTCGCCAGCAGTGGCGGCAACTTACGCACGAGCAACCCCTAAATCCATTACAGCAATCCGTCAGTCACCGACGTTGCTTGTGCACAGCTCCAGAGAGGCAGCACCATGAGCCAGACCAGAGGAGCCGGAGAGACGGAGCAAGCGGCTGCAGTGCAAGGTCTGGTAGAGAGAAACCGAGACTTGGAACAGCATGTAGCTCTCCTGACGGCACGGCTGGACGAAAGACGAGCTCAGGATGCTCAGGTCAGACCCAACCACATCGCAAGGAAGGTACCGGGGCTGGTACACAAGTTTGGGGGAAACCCCAGGACTACAATGCGTTCCGAACGGAAATAGAGTACGCTTTGGAACTGCAGCATGATGACTTTGTTAACGATGAGCAAAGGGTAGCCTACATTGTGGGGCATCTGGAGGGTGGGGCAAGAGAATGGATCAGGCCCCTTATGGCGATGCAAAATCATGCCTTGAAGGACCTTAAGAAATTCTTTCAGGCGATGGATGCGATGTATTCCAGTGAAGTCCAGCAAAGTGTGACTCGGCGAGAACTGATGGGGTGCAAGCAGGGGAGCCAGTCAGTTAGAGACTACTGGTCACGCTTTGCAATGTTGATCCACCGTCTCGGGTGGGATCTGGACTCTGAACCTATTCAAATGTTGTTTGAGGAGGGGTTGTCCCCAACGGTGAAGGACGAGCTGTCCCGCACGTCCCGCCCACAGTCGATGGATCAGCTGACCAAGGCTGTGCTTGCGATTGGAGTGAGGCAGGAAGCGCGGGCTCAGGAGAAACGCGAAGTGAGAGGGGAACGTTGCCATGACTACCGCATTCCTGAAATACCAAGACAGCTTTCCCAGGCGGCTGAGCCAATGGAAATAGATGGTGCGCGTGCGAGGTTTCAAACTCCAGTGAAGGTCGCAAGAGGGAGGGGAAGGATTGGAAAACCACCAAGAAGTGTTTCCTCTGCCAACGGCCGGGATATTTTGCAAGGGTCTGCCCTCAAAGAAAGGCCTGGCAAGGGATGGTGGGGGCTGCTGGCTGTGAGGAGAAGGGGGACGAAGGGCAGGCGCAGGGAAACGACAGCGCCTGGCTGCCAACCAAAGGGGCCAGCAGCCAGGCCAGCAACCAATAGAAGTGCCCCAGCCTGACCCCCCCAGGGCAGCAATAGCCATAGCAGTGGTGCTAGAACTCCCGAATGGGCACCCAGTCAAGGTTGAGGGGCTGCTGGATTCGGGCAGCTCCTGCAATTTCTTTAGCAGGGACTTCGCTTTGGAGCACCAACTACACTTGCTACCCCTGGATTTTCCCTTGCAAGTGACCACCATCGATGGCAGGGAACTTCTGGGAGGGGAAGTGACACACCAGACCCCGCCAATGCGAATGAGGGTTTCCAGGCACACGGAGACCATTGCCTTTCACGTGGCCACACTGGCAGGGCCCCCAATAATACTGGGAATGAGCTGGCTGGCACTGCATGATCCAGTAGTGTCATGGCATCAGTGGTCAGTCACCTTTGGGTCAGCTTACTGTTTGGAACACTGTCGGGGGGGGGGAAACCCCAAGAATGACAGTGGCCAGGGTGGCTGGGCTGGCGGTGGAAACAAAGGGCGAGGTGCCACCACCATACGCTGACCTAAAGGACGTCTTCAGCGAGAAGGAGGCGGACAGACTACCCCCCCCATAGGCCCTTTGACTGCCAAATCAACTTAATCCCAGGGGCTCAGCTGCCGGTGGGTAAGCTGTATGCCATGTCGGACCGGGAGATGCAGGAGTTATGGCAGTTTATTGACAAGAACCTGAAGAGGGGGTTCATAAGGGAATCAAAGGCGGTGGGGGGCAGTCCGGTGTTCTTTGTGGACAAAAAAGGGACTAATCAGCCCAGACTGGTCGTGGACTACCGGGCCCTAAACCTGATATCTGAACCCGTGACCTACCCAATGCCCAGGATTGACAACATTTTAACACGGGTGAGGCAGGGGAAAATTTTCACCAAGCTGGACCTCAGGGGAGCGTACAATTTGATCAGGGTAAGGGAGGGGGACGAATGGAAGACCACCATGTTCACCCCTGGGGGGCTTTTGAGTACTTAGTCATGCCACTTGGATTACAATCGGGCTCCGCCTGCTTTCAAGCATTCATGCACCACGTGTTGGGGCCCCTGCTGTACAAGAACTGCGTAGCCTTCTTGGACGACGTCTTAATCTATTCAGACAATGAGAAGCAACATGTCAGAGAAGTCAGGGAAGTGCTAAAGAGGCTGCAGAAGCACCAGTTGTGGGTCAAGCTGGAGAAATGCCAATTTCACACCAGAGAGGTCAAGTTTCTGGGGTATAAGTTGTCAGACAAGGGACTGGCTATGGACCCAAGCAAGGTGCAGGCAGTGCTGGAATGGAAAGCCCCCAAAACCCGGAAGGATGTGCAGAGGTTCCTAGGGTTCAGCAACTTCTACAGGAAGTTCATCAAGAACTTCGCCCAATTAACGGCGCCCATCACAGATTGTCTCAGTAGCAAAAGGAAGTTTGCCTGGACAGAAAGTGCCCAGCAATCCTTTGAAAGACTGAAGAAGGCGTTCACTTCGGAAGAGCAGCTCCTGCACGTTGATCTGGAGAAACCCATGAGGCTAGAGACTGACGCGTCCGACAGAGCCATTGGGGCGGTACTTTTGCAGCCAGGGAGGAGCAAGCAGGAATGGAAGCCGTGTGCCTTTTTCTCGAGGAAGCTGAGCAAGTCGGAGCAAAACTATACGGTGTATGACCGCGAACTGCTTGCGATCTATGCGGCGTTTCGCCGATGGAGACATCTATTAATAGGGGCGCAGCACAAGATCCAGGTTTGTACTGATCACAAGAACTTGGAATACTGGAGGACCGCGTGAGTACTCAACCAGAGACAGATTCGATGGGCACAGGAGTTCTCCAAGTTTTCCTTCGAGATCCGATATGTGCCAGGAGAGGAAAACGTAAGAGCAGATGCTCTCTCCCGGAAGCCGGAGTACATGAAGGAGAGGGACCGCCGGAGATACGACACGTGATCCCCAAGGACCGATGGGTGTGTGGGGGAGCCTTGGTTGGGAAACGAGAACTGGCTGGGCTTACTAGAAATGACATGTTCGCCCAAACTAAAATCAGGGAACTCCGAGACGGAAGAGAAAACCATGGGGGGGGGTTGAGGAAAAGGAAGGGGTGCTGTACTATAAGGGGGCGCTGTATGTACCGGGGGAGACCCTGAAGGGGAAGGTACTCAAACAACTCCACGACAACCCCACAGCTGGGCACTTTGGACAGCACAAAACCATGCTGCTCGTCACCAGGCAGTTCTGGTGGCCAAGGGTGAGGGAGGATGTACGGGAATATATACGGGGGTGCGACCACTGCCAAAGGGCAAAGGGGGAGAGGGTTGCCCCCGCAGGGTTACTGGAACCCTTGCCCACACCGGGAAGAGGTGGTGTCCATTGATTTTATGACAGATTTGCCCAAGTCCAGGGGGAAGACAGCAGTCATGGTAGTAGTCGATCTACTGACGAAAATGTGCCATTTCATAGCTTGCTCACATGCGATGACGGCAGAGGAGACAGCCAAGTTGTTTGTGGATCACATCTTCAGGTTGCATGGGGCGCCCTCGAGGGTCGTCTCAGATCGCGGAAAACAATTTACTTCACGATTCTGGAGGAAGCTCATGAGCTTGCTGCAGGTAGAGGTAGGCTTCTTGACGGCGCGACACCCAGAAACCAACGGGCAAGCAGAAAGAGCGAACAGTATACTCCAGCAATACCTACGCTGCTACGTCAGCGAGAGACAGAACAATTGGGTAGAGAAACTAGCGCTGGCTGAATTTGCGTACAATAACACTGAACATGTGTCCACGGGCATGAGCCCGTTCATGGCCAATTATGGGTGTCACCTGAGGGCCTTCCCGGGGAGGGGGGAGTGTACCTGCAGCAGAGCAGTTTGTGGAAGAAATGGAGGCATTGCACCAGCAACTCAAGATGAACTTGGAGCGGGCCAAGGAAGTTTATAAGAGGCAGGCAGACAAGCACCGTCGGGAGGGGGAGGCCATACGGGTGGGAGACCGAGTGTGGTTGTCAACCCAAGGGTTGCCCCTAAAGGGAGGGTGCAAGAAGTTGCAGCCCAGGCGGCTGGGACCCTTTGAGGTAACACAGCAGGTGAACCCCGTGGCATTCAAGCTCAAGTTGCCTGACAGCATGAAGATACATCCGGTGTTCCATAGGTCCCTACTCTCACCGTACAGGGAGGGGTGGGAATTCCTGGGGCGGGAGGGAGGAGTTACCGCCCACCCGTGGGTAGAGGAGAGGGAACTCCACCACCAAGCCACGGAAATACTCGATTCAAGGTGGTGAGGGCGCCAGGTAGAGTACTTAGTGGCTTGGGAAGGAGAACCCGAGTCAGAAAACACGTGGGTCCCCGCTGAGGCGGTCAATGATGGGTATCCAGTGGAAGAATTCCACAGCCTGTCCCCAGACAAACCAAAACCACTAGCGAGATTCTGGGAGGAAGAATTTGGAACCACAGACGACGAGGAGGAATTTGTGGGTTTTCCTGCCTCCGAAGAGGAAGGAGGGGAAATGTCAGAGGGAGAAGAATCAGACTGGGAGGCCCACCCCGCGGCAAGATATCGGAGCGGGTGGGAAGCGGGTTTTGAATCCTCAGAGGATAGCGACAGCTCCTTCAGGGGCTTCCCCGCATTGTCGGCCGAGGAAAGGGACGAGGTTGGATCAGAAGGTCGGGCCGGGGGAGGAGGGGGTCCTGGGGGGGAGGTGGATGTCAGGGAACTGCCATCGGAGCTAGAGGCAGAGGGAAGGCTCCAAAGGGATGCAGGAGAGGGTCCCAGTAGGGAGAGAGGCAGCCCATCTGCTGGGGAAGGAAATCAGCGTAACACCAGTGGAGAAGGGGGGCAGATGGGGGAATCGGAGAGGAGGCTCCAAGACTCTTCGCCGGAGACCAGCGGAGAGAGTACGGGTACTCCGCTGCCCACACCCTCCCTGCGCAGAAGGCTTCCGCGCAGGGAGAGTAGGAGGAGACTTGGCGTCAAACAACTTTTATGCTGGAAAAGGTTTAAGAAACGCCCACTGACGGATTCTGCCAGCGACTGAGACAGTCACAATGCTGGAGGCTGTTCAGTCAGAAAGGGTTAACCAGGTAACCTAGCCAGCAGTGGCGGCAACTTACGCACGAGCAACCCCTAAATCCATTACAGGTGGCTTTGAGACTTTTTCTTTCATATAGAGCGACTTACAAATGTAACTATTATTATTATTAAATTATAATGATAATCATTCTGAGTTGTGTGACTGAAATGACTCACCACTTTTAATTCAGGGAGAAAGACTGCTTCCCCACAGCTCTCAGGAAAACTGCCTTGGAGTCAATTATGTCAGTGTTTCCCAACCTTTTTTGGGCAAAGGCACACTTGTTTCATGAAAAAAATCTCGAGGCACACCACCATTAGAAAATGTTTAAAAAATTAACTCTGTGCCTATATTGACTATATATAAAGTAACTCTCTTTAATAGGAATCAATGAAGGCATATTCTACATATGTAGCTGAAATAGTCGAAAAAATTCTGAGTTGTAAGAATGGGCTTGTATCATGCCAGATAGGGAAAGGTCACTTTTTACTTATGTAAAAAAAAAATAAAAAAAATAGTAACAGCATAGAAGGTAATGGTTAGGCTAGCATCCCTCTTCCAAATATGCTAGGTTTTTATTTGCAGGGACTGTTCTACATGGGAAAGCATTCAGCACTGTCATTCTCCCATCTGCCATCTGAATTGGTACTATTCTGGGTCAACTTACTCTGCTGCATGTGTAGATGAAAATGGCACCAAGTGTGGGGGAGGGGGCAGAACAGGTTTCAGATACAGGATATTAAGCATACACGAACTTCAGATTGAACTGGTTGCTTGCTTTGCAAGTTTTCATTTCCCAAATGACTGCCTTGGCAAGTGCAATACCTACCAGGCTCAACGCCGGTCTCGCGCTGCCGCTTCCCGCGCTCTCAAGGACCCGGGAGGAGGAAGGCGTGAAGGGAATCCCGAAGGCGCGGAAACCTCGCGCATGCGCAGGCCTTCCACCTGCGACAGCCCAGTAGGCCGGCCGAAGCGAGCGGCGATGGGATGTGGGAGGGAGCTCGCTCGCCGCCCTGCGTGTGCCTATGTGGGGCACGTTACAGCCCCGTGACGTCAGCGCCACGCAGGCAGCCAGGCAGGCAGACGGCGAGAGCCCCGCGCTGGGTGGCCTCTCCTCGCCGCCGCCGCCCCGCCTCTCGCCGCCCGACTCGCCCGCCTCCCTCCCACGGCACACCAGGCAACGTCTCGCGGCACACTAGTGTGCCGCGGAACACCGGTTGGGAAACACTGAATTATGTAAATCTAGCTCAGGGGTCGGCAAACTAAGGCCAGCGGGCTGGATGAGGCCCACCAGGCTCGTAAATCTGGCCCGTGGACCCTGCCGCCCACTCAGTCAGTGCCCGGACTGAGCTAAAGCGGCGCAGCATTTCCTTGAAAAGAAGCCACAGGCGCCTCACCACCTGGGGACTGACTTCCGTGATGATGCCACGGCTTGGGATTGGCTGTAGGAAGCTCCTGCAGTCAATCCGAAGCCGCAGACGCCTCTGGGCTGGCGACGACGCTGGCAAGGCTTCTGATTGGCAATCCGAAGCCTCGCCGACTGTGCGAGGACAGAGAGGCCGGCAGGCGGGCGGCGTTGTGACAGGCGTGTCGAGGGGCTTCAGCTGGAGCTTGTTGCACCTGGCTTGTCGCTGCTGCTGGTGGCGCACTCGGCAGCCACACTGGGGCAGCTGGAGGGTGAGTTGTGCGCCACCTGCCCGGTGCTCCGCATGTGCGGCCTGCCCGCCAACCTGGCCTAGGACAACGGGCCACAGTGTGTGGTGCACGCCGCCTGGGAGCTCTGCAGGGGTGGGCTGATGGATTGGCTGCTTCTCGTCATCAACGCTGGTGAGCGGGCAGTGCTGAGATGCGCTCCTGAGCGTGTGCAGAGTGTGTTCCTCCAGGTCCAGTGGCAGCTGTGGGACTGGCTTGCAAGGTATTTATATTTTTCAAAATATAGTCCAGCCCCCCGCAAGGTCTGAGGGACAGTGGACCGACCCCCCTGATGAAAATGTTTGCTGACCCCAGATCTAGCCTCTTATACCGTAGAATGTTATACTGTTCAAAGTCAGCCTCTCCAAACCTGGTGCGCTCCGGATGTTGTTGTTGTTTTCCTATGGATGCATTGGCTGGGGCTGATGGGGATTATACTCCAAAACATATGGAGGGCACCAGGTTGACAAATAAGCAGTGAAATAAGCATTGATATGCAGGGCAATGTGTCTCAATGGTGCTGACATTTGGACAAATTCCACATCCTGAGAATCTTTGCATTGTTGTTATATTTTACAAAACTAATTACACATTCCATAATGTGTAAAGATTAGCCACGGATCCTAGGAAGTCCAGGAGGTTAAGGGGATGTTCCGGGGTGGGGGGATTTGGAACACCACTTTCCTCTACACCCTTCTCCACAAAAAAAATAGAAGAGACAAGTACATGTTCCTGCATTTGATTTGGTTCTGTTTTGTGTGTGCAGAGTAGAGAAGACCCTTGGCATGTTGGGATTATGCCCACTTCCCAGCAGCGTAGTGGGAAGGACTCCTCTGTCCCCTGCAGTTTCATAGAAAGTCTGTTAGGTGGGCACCCAAAGTATCATTTGCAGGCACAGGGGACAGTCACCTCACTCCAACTATGTGGGTCTGGACAGGGCTTGGATGGGAGTGTGCTTGAGATCCCTCCTACACACTGCCTTGGGTCCCATCGCAGATGAGAAATAAACATAATAGATTAAAATAAAACATAACTACCTGAACATTTCTTTCAGTTCGTTCACCTTCTTGCTGGGATATTTGCTGGAGTGCTTGTCATCTAGGAAAGCCCGTGCATAGGCTAGTGGGCCAGCATTGACCTAAGAAAAGTTAAAACACAGAATTAAATTCCTACAGATTTCAGACAAAAATCAGAAATTTCAGAGAAAAAGCAGAGAAGATTCTAGGAGGACCCCTTCTGCGTTGAAAAGTTATTCTGGTCCAGCCTTCCTTCCTCCCACAGTGGCCAGCAACAGCCATTTCCTCCTTCTGTCACTGTTATTCAGAGGTTCCATTTTGCCATCACCACTAATAAATAAAGCCCCCCTCCTCTTCCTCCATATTTGTCTACTTCCCCTTTTAAAGTAATCTAAGAGAGGTCATCAACACATCTTGTAACACTGCTTTCCATAAATTATTACACATTGTGTAAACAAGTACCGTCTTATATCTATCCTCCTCCATCTGTCAATCAGAATACTTAAGAATTCCAGTGATGATTGTGGGAGGGTATGAGAGAAATGCCCTCCACCCCATGCATGTTAAAAGCATGGAATGCTTCACAAATTGATTCCCAAACTTTCATGGCCTCTTGTTCTGATTCACATATGCCAAGGACAATCACTCATGCATGTATCCTTGGTGCCTGGGCACTGAATGTGGAAACTGATTCCATCCAGAAAAGCATTTGTACTTACTGTAAGGCAATGCAAGGTAACATGGAAGTTCTATCCATGCTACTAGATCTGCAACAGGTTATTCACCCACAGAAGGGAACATCATCCCTGGATGCTATTATGTCCAGTTCTGTGCACCACAATTTAAGAAGGATGTTGACAAGCTGGAACGTGTGCAGAGGAAGGTAACCAAGATGATGAAGGGTCTGAAAACAAAGCCCTTATGAGGAACAGTTGAGGGAGCTGGGTATGTTTAGCCTGGAAAAGAGAAGCCTAAGAGGAGATATGAGAGCCATCTTCAGTGATCTCAAGGCCTGTCCTATGCAAGATGGAGCAAGCTTTTCTCCTGCTCCAGAAAGTGGGACTCCAACCCATGGCTTCAAGTTACAAGAAAGGAGATTCTGGTTAAACATCAGAAAGAACTTTCTGACAATAAGAGCTGCTTGGCAGTGGAACAGACTCCCTTGTGGACTCTCCTTCCTTGGAGGTTTTTCAGCAGAGATTGGCTGGCCATCTGTCATGGATGCTTTAGGTGAGATTCTTGCACTGCAGGGGGTTGACCTTGATGATTCTTGGGGACTGTGCCTGTATCAACCAGCCATTGGTGCCTGGCACCTAGGGATGTTGGAAGGCAGAAAAGGGAGTAGAAATTGCCAATGTTTGCTCATATGTTGCATGTCTGGGACAGAAATTAATCCAGTGAATATGATTAGTATTCAGTGCTGTTGTTGCTTTTAGCTCGGAAATGATATGCAATTGATTATATTACCAATACTCTTTGCCTTGCTTCTCCTTTGCATTCAAATGAACGGGGCAGAGTACACAATTTCCCTGCAGCAGACGGCAAGATTGTAGTTTTGGGTGGAAAATGAATTGCAGTGGAACGGAAAAAGGGCTGCATATGCCAAATCCAGGGTGGAATGGAAAACAATGCATCCCAGCTAGCAGCTGAATACATGAACTGGCATCATCAAAAAGTAATTTGGGAACACGCACTTGTGTGAAGGCACCCCCAGCAGAGGAAGACAAGAAATGCAAGAATTCCAAACTACAGAGACTCAAGTCTGGATGGGAGTAAGGAGATCACAGAGCCTAACCCTCTTGCTCTGAGGCATGGACACCCACTTACTGTCAGCCCCTCTCTTAGATCAAGTGATGAAAACCAGACCAGTTTGACAGATGAAAATAAGAGGTGAGTGCAAATGCAAAATCTACAAGGTACAAAGATTTTTTGTGGGGTGCATGGGGTATTAAGGGATGGGGTAGTACCTCTGGTGGAGGACATGTCATACTCCTTGGGAAGTTTGTCACCTTTGGTCCCCACCCTGCACTCAGCTCTCACCTGTGGCTCCTGGAAGCTTGTCAGCATGCGACAGCGACCACACCCTGGGAAATGGCTTTGACTGGCTGGCTAAACCAGGTGAGGGTAGCAAGGGGTCTCAAACCCCCAGTG
Source organism: Podarcis bocagei (assembly GCF_964188305.1). Taxonomy (NCBI): domain Eukaryota; kingdom Metazoa; phylum Chordata; class Lepidosauria; order Squamata; family Lacertidae; genus Podarcis; species Podarcis bocagei. The sequence continues at coordinate 51,609,137 of NC_138140.1, read as the reverse complement.
AATTAGGAACTTCCCATGCATGTGAAGACAGGGAAGTATCCCATCTAGGAGAAGGAAAACTCTGATCCTAAACCTCTATTGCCCTGCAGGATATCTTCAGGAGAATAAATAGCTAAGACGTGAACCCTACACAAACCCAGAGTGGAGTCCCTAAGAGGGTTGGATGGCGCCTTGCACACCTCCTTCTGGCAACTCCTGCAGCCAAGCTGGTGCCAAATGTCTTGCTCTGCTTCCCTTTGGACCACATCAGTGAGGCCGAGAGGGAGGGGTCTTGCCACCTGGGCAGACTAGGACCTTCACATGCACTGCCCAAGCTTGCATCCTGGGGAGGTCACTTTGGTGTTGCTAATACAGTGGTTTAACTTCACCCCTGGAGGTGCCCTCCAATGTCTCTGGAGACAGACGGATGCTAACAACAAAGATGTGGAACACAAAATTGTCAGGTCTAGCCAGCTGAGCCTTGGAATTCCACTGTTCAGGTATGGCTTGGACTCATAGTGGAGGAAGGGACCCTCCCCTTGAAGCTTTGGTTGGAATCAACATAGAATCAACTGAGAACCTATCTTTTCTGCCAGGCTGTTTAGAATAATAAGCGACACTTGGACTAAAGAAATTTTATACACTGGATAGAGGCCCATTTTTATTGAGGCTGGGTGGGACCAACATTGTCTGCTAGTGCAAGGGCTCTTGAACTAGTGGACGATTGAGTTTTAATATTACACAACTGTTGTGCTAGTGGAATCTTGTTGCTCAGTATTTCTGTCACTCCCATTGCAGTGTCCATCCTTACCATTCCTAAAGAACATACATAACAGCTTCACTCTTTTTGTACCTCTTAACTTAAATGTCCATGTTTCCAAGCCACTAATGGTAGTCAAACACAAACAGTGCATAAATGCTCACAGCCCCAATCATGCCAAAGTGGCTGGGTGCCTTGTCTATTACCAGGAAAACCATTATTTATGTGGTGCCATTATGGTACACAGCACCTTATCAAGCAACATTTGCCAGGAAAACTGGTTGTTGTCTCATGCAGTTTAGAAAGAAAATTGCAACAGTGTGACGCGGCAGCTAAAAAAGCCAATGCAATTCTGGGCTGCATCAATAGGAGTATAGCATCTAGGTCAAGGGAAGTAATAGTGCCACTGTATTCTGCTCTGGTCAGACCTCACCTGGAGTACTGTGTCCAGTTCTGGGCACCACAGTTCAAGAAGGACACTGACAAACTGGAACGTGTCCAGAGGAGGGCAACCAAAATGGTCAAAGGCCTGGAAACGATGCCTTATGAGGAACGGCTAAGGGAGCTGGGCATGTTTAGCCTGGAGAAGAGGAGGTTAAGGGGTGATATGATAGCCATGTTCAAATATATAAAAGGATGTCACATAGAGGAGGGAGAAAGCTTGTTTTCTGCTGCTCCAGAGAAGCGGACACGGAGCAATGGATACAAACTACAAGAAAGAAGATTCCACCTAAACATTAGGAAGAACTTCCTGACAGTAAGAGCTGTTCGACAGTGGAATTTTCTGCCAAGGAGTGTGGTGGAGTCTCCTTCTTTGGAGGTCTTTAAGCAGAGGCTTGACAACCATATGTCAGGAGTGCTCTGATGGTGTTTCCTGCTTGGCAGGGGGTTGGACATGCCCTTGTGGTCTCTTCCAACTCTATGATTCTATGATTCTATGAATAGTGGGGAAAAAGAACCCAGGAAAACAAGGGAAGCGCCATTTATTTATTTAAAATGTTTGTTAGCCACTCTTTGTCGTTAGAGTCCAGGGCAACATACAAAGGTGTGAATAATGCTTAATTCGCACCATGATAACTGTAATTTAAAAACAGTAAAAAGGAAGATATAAAGACTTACTTGAAAACAAAACCCCAAGGTGGCTATCACCAATGGAGGTGAAGGCTCAGAAAAAACTCAATATGGAGGCTAAATGGCCAAAATATTGGGAAATTTTGGAACAAGAAGCAGACAAATTGAAATTGCAGAGTTTTGAGAAATTAAAAGATAAAGTGCGAGACTGGCTTCATTACTATCAGATAATGGAGGCATATAATTTGGACAAGAAAATTGGCTTCCAGGTGGAAAAATCAAAACTAGAAACAGAACTGTTAGAACCTAAAACTAAGATTTCGTCAAAGATGTATAACTTGCTGTTGAAATGGAATACTCAGGATGAAACGGTCAAATCTGCTATGATTAAGTGGGCACAAGATGTTGGACATAACATTATGTTTGCTGACTGGGAACAGTTGTGGACCACAGGTATGAAATTTACGGCATGTAATGCCCTAAGAGAGAATATTATGAAAATGATATGCAGGTGGTACATGACACCAGTCAAGTTTGCAAAAATCTATCATCTGCCCGATAATAAATGTTGGAAATGTAAAGAAACTGGATGGGAGTCCGTCTCCCCGTCTTATATATAATCTAAAGCAAGGACCGGCTAACTAAGGTCGAGAGGATTTTATCTTTTTTATTGGGTAAAGACATTAATTTCACGATTTGGCAGTTTAAGTAATCTTACTGGAGGATAAGAGCTAATTTTGGGAGCTGAAGTGCCACCCCCCCGGACCCGGGAGTGATCCGCGAGAGAGCCTGCTGAAGAGATATTGAAGAGTTTGACAGCTGTCAAATTAGCTGTCAAGACGGGAAAAGAGAACTTTGTTTTATACTGTCTCTGCTGGTTATATTCGTTCCAATTTGGCTATATTTTGTTGAAAACAAGGAAAAACTGATACAAACTAACTTGATTTTTGGATTTGAACTGGAAGGAATACTAAGTAACCAAATCCCTCTAGAGGGGGTTTTGGGACATTACAAGAATGGCTGAAGGAGGGAAAACTCAAGCTAAATTGGACAGAATTTTCTTTCTCTTGGGAAAGTTACAAGGCCAAATTGATGTTTTGGCTACTAACGTTGCAACCCTGGACTTAACAGTAAACAAGTGCATTGAATTTGATAAGGACTTGATCCAGGAAGTTTATGCAGCTGGACAAGAGGAGAAATTTGAGAACTTTGAGAGTGTGGAGAAAGAGACACATGTTGTTTCTGAGGAAAAGGAAGGAGGAGATGTAATGTTGCAGATGACAAAGGAGAGCCAGAGGCCTGACATGATGGTTACAAAGGAAAATAAGAACTTGATGATGAAAATCTGGTCTGAGCTTGAGATTGAAGAATGGAGAGATCTCCTTATGTGGAGATCTGTAGACCCAAGGATTACAAATTTGATTAAGGTGAAAGTTGGAGCTTTTGGGACATTTGGACTTGAAAGGAATAAGAAACAAGATTTGGGCTCCACTTTTAAGTATGGAGGTCTGGCTGGAAGAAACATTGTTCCTATCGGGCCAGAGCGTCTCCGAGATCTGGTGTTTAATACTAAGGACTATCAAAAAAAACCGGCAGAGAGGAACTGAGAGAGAATTGAGAGCCTTGGACGTGAGATCTCCAGGCTGATAGCAGATTAAGACTGATGGACATTTGTTGGGGATTGAAACCGTTAAGGGGAAGGGGTGGGGTTTGGGGATCCAAAGGGTGCATAATTATAATCCATCTTTTTTCTTTTTATTCTGTTTTGTTACTAGTATGAAAAGTGGGGAATTCGTGGAAGGGAATTTGGGTCAACTTTAGAAAAAGGATTTAAGATTTAAGAATGAATATTGATTAATTAGAACTCTAAACTGTATATTTAAGAAAATTGACGGCCTATCCTCTCAGCTGCATAGCCTGCAGCAAAAACTGGATGACCAGTCAGTTCAGTCAGCCCAAGATGGGGCAGTAGATGTTCCATTGCGCCGGCAGAAAGCCTCTCCAAACACTGATCGTATGAAGAACTGCAAATACAATATCAACCCCTCACTGAATCGCCAATCCCTGATTCTACATCCAAGGAAGATTTCCCTAACCTTCCGGGAAAGGGACCCAAGTTGGGCAACGCTGCATGGGACTAAAGAGCACCTCAGATGGCTTCTAAAACTCGAGACATCACAAATAGATCTTTGTGCTGTGCTTCCTTTAATCCACCAGAACAGATACCAGAGAATAATGCTCTGCAAAAATCCCCTCTCTCATTATTCAGCAAAAATTGTTTTTGAATAGTCTTGGCATTTTTCCAACGAGAGTTTTCATGGACTCCATAATTAGACCCCTCCTATCGGAGGGATCAATCAAGGAGACGGTACAACCTTCCTATCCTGAACCACAAAAGAGGGCTGAGCTGTACACCTCATGTCTGGGCCAGTCCCATAGTACTCCCACTTCTTCAGCTAAACACTATGATTGTGCCAGTAACTCGTTGACACCCCAGGAGGAAAGAGAGCTTATTGCCTCCTTTGGAGAGTTACCAGAGCGGGAACAACAAGAAATTATAAATAGGCTGGACTCACTTAAACTTCAGCTCCTAAGTATCGCCTGCAACGGAGTTCCTAGGAAGAATACCCACTCTAACTTAGCGGTGCCATGCCCCATGGAGGTGGAAACAACAAGCCCCCAATATCCAGCATACAAGGTGCCATCGGCATTGGTTGGGAAGGTCTCACGGCAGGAGGCAGACTCTTCTCCTCCCCTTCATGCTGGTAACACATCCCTGCTTTTAATAGACTTAACTGTTCCCTCTGAGATTAACCGATCAAAGAATGAATCTCAGGATAACACTCCCTTGGACAAATCGTCGCCCCTGCATCCCTCCATGCCGGACTTGGAATCAACATACATCGAAGACCATCCACGACCTGTGACGGTAGTGGCCACTCCAAGTCAGGCTTCTCCACCAAAAATCCAAAAATTATGTGAGGAAGACACTACAGTGTCGAGAGTCAACACAGAGTGGACTGAAGACCCAGCAGGACATATAAATCAAATGATCACAAGTGTATCGGTTAGATCCCCAAAGAGGATAGCTCCAGCGGACTTGGCAGGAGCCTCCTCAGAGCCTAGTTGGGCTCGACAGCTAAAAACGCCAAATATTATCTCTACTCACCAGGATGCTAACTCTTTTCTGCCCCCCCCCCCAATTTTGGCCCTTGTGATTTGATCGTGCCACAACCGGATCGCACCAGAGCAAAAGACTTACCACAACCGGCGCGCACCAGAGCAAAAGACTCACCTCACCAGGACGTCAACATTCAGCAAAGGAAAATAACGGACTTCTTTAAGGGAGCGTCCTCACTGCATAAGAGCTCCCCACAAGAATTTAAATGACGGTTAGCCGGACAACCCAAAAAACCACCAATATCGATCCAAACTCCAGCCGGCTCCCTATCTCCGTGGAAATCCAACATCATTAGATATGAACAGACTCAACCCTCACTCACAAATCAAGCAAAAGCAGTTCTTTCCTTAAAAGACGCACCCAACCCATCCCAGAGCCTTAAAATTGTCTCCTGGAATGTTAACGGCTGGGCGACAAAGCAAATGGATCCTGAAGCAATGAGTTTTATCTCTTCCTTCGACATTGTGTGCCTCCAAGAGACCTGGTCCCAACAAAGTATCGCAATCCCAAATTATTGCTCCTTTAGCTCCTGTGCTCGTAAACTAACCAACAGAGGTCGCCCCCAAGTTGGCCTTGCCTGTCTTATTTCAACCAGCTTATCTCTCACTATTTGCGAGGAAATTAAATCTTCCCCTTACTTTCTCACTATAAAGATCCATCTCCCAAAGACCAAAAACCCATGGTTGATAACTACAGTATATCTGCCCCCAGTAACTAACGATTCTGACCGCAATGAAAGATGGTCTGAACTTTCGTCTTGGCTCCATGATCTTCAAACAACTAACCCAGGACTTCCTCAAATCCTCTTAGGCGACTTCAATGCAAGAATAGGTCCCAACGACGATGATATAGTATCTCCCGCAGTACTCCTGGACAACCCCCTGCAGCCCCCCTGGGGAAACAGATGCTCTCTTGATCCTATAACAAATGCGTCGGGGAGACTAATGGCCCAATTGGCCATAGAAAACGATCTCTGCATAGCGAATGGTAACATTACTCCCTTGTCCTCGCAGCAATTAACGTGTATCACTTCCCGGGGAACCAGTGTTGTCGACTACATTTTATTGACGCCGGAGCTATTCTCAATTTCTACAAAAATGGAAGTGGCTGAATATTTTGGTGGTGACCACCTTCCATTGACTCTATTGTTAAACCTAACAGAGCCACCTTCTGTCCCATCAAACTATAGAACTATGGTACAAAGCCACCCTGTATACAAAACAAAGAAATGGACAAGCCTCAGCTCCTCTCTTGCCCTGGACATACAAAAATCATTTGATATGCCTGCAGCTCCCTCTGATCCAATCCTGCCCGCTGATCAATACCGGACATTACTTGATGCTTTCTCAACAATTTACATAACCACCATTTCGCCTACTCACCAACACCTTTTCTCTGAATCGCCTTGGTTTGACAAGGAATGTAAAGCCCTAAGAAGGCGAATTAGGAAAATGGTCAGAATCATCAAATTTTCCAACGATCCCCAAACCCGCGCAAAGCTCATAGATATTAAAAGAACATACAGAAACATGATTCATCGCAAGAAACAGCAGCACATCCTTGAGGCTTGGTCCATTCTTCGTTCGGCTGTAGAGAGGCATGACTCCCGCTCCTTCTGGCGCTTAGTTAGACCTTCGGCACCATTCAATCCAGCTACCCAGATTTCCGCTGATGAATGGATTGCCTATTATTCAACCAGTTTCGCTTCTCCAAATCTTCTTACAGATCTCCCTCAGTCCCCGTCGGACCTCTGTTCCTGCTCTTTTAGTCCCACTTCCTCAATAAACTTTACCTCAACTCGCATTTTCAACATCATAATGTCAATGCGAAGGAATAAGGCCCCCGGCCCAGACATGGTCCCGTTAGACCTTTTCCTGACTGATCCTCTTTGGTGGAGCGAACACCTGACTCCTGTATTCACCGCTATCTCCTCCGCCCTAGACATCCCCGACTCCTGGAGAGAAGCTATAATAGTTCCGATCTTCAAAGGCGGCCAGCCAAACATCCCTAGGAACTATCGCCCCATCAGTTTATTATCCATCCCGGGGAAAATATTTGCCGCTGTTTTATTGGAGGAACTTCTCTCATGGGTCCAGGAGAGGAACATTTTACCGCTGGAACAGATTGGTTTCCGAAAGTCAGCGTCAACCATGGACCACTGTCTAACTCTCTATCACCTTGCCAGTAAATACACTGCTCCAAGGCAAGGCCACCTATTTGCCGCTTTCATGGACCTGGAGGCCGCCTTTGATTCCATTCCTAGGTAGAGATTATGGTCCAAACTTGCCCATCTGGAAATTGATTCGCACCTCCTCTCCCTAATTATTTCCCTTTATTCAAACACCACAGCTCGCGTCCGAAGTGGTCCAAACGGCTCCCTCACTACTCCATTTCCAACGGCCAAGGGCGTCCGACAAGGTTGTCTCTTGGCCCCTTTATTGTTTAATCTCTATCTTCACGATGCAATTTCCACTTTGAAGCTAGCATCGAAGTACCCTCCTCACTTAGCAGGCCACCCCGTTGTTTCCCTTTTCTATGCTGATGATGCTGTCATCTTATCCAGAACAGCTGCGGATCTAGCAAACGCAGTTAACGCATTTATCGCCTATTGTAAGGCGGAAGCTCTTAATATTAATTATAAAAAATCGAAAGTCCTCCACTTCACTCGTTCCCGCAAACTCAAATTGGAGCCGCTTAAGATCACAGGTGGCTACTTAGAAAAGGTAAAAGCCTTTAAATATCTAGGCGTAATATTCTTTTTTTTTTTTTCCAGGTAAGTGTTTATTAATTTTCCAAAAGTAAAAGAAAGAATGAAATACCAAAGCATAAGAATAAAGAAAAGAAATAACAACACAAAACAAATATACCATATATACAATAAAAGGTTTTCACCTATCAAATTAACATAGTCGTCTCTTTCTGGACTTCCTTCAGCCCGCTCGTAAATCTTCCGCAATGAGATTCTAGGATACACATTGCCTAGTATGTATTGTCATTAACCATTCTTCTACTTCTATTTATCTTGAACAATACCTCTTCCTATTTCACAGTGCTTCTCTGAATCCCCTTAGCGTTATTTGACCTTCACTAAGATGTTCCAAGTAATCTACATATTTCCCCCAGTCCTTGACAAACTTTTGGTCTCTTAGATGTCTGATCTTTCCCGTTAATCTATCCAAATCCGCGTAGTCCAGTAACTTCGATCTCCACTCCTCTATTGTTGGCATTTCCTTTTTTTCCCACTTCTGGGCTAGGACTATCCTTGCTGCTGTTACTGCATAGTACATAAATTTGTGGTCTTTCTTTTTAATTTCATTCCCCAACATTCCTAACAGGAAAATTTCGGGTTTTTTATTGAACGTATACTTTAAAACCTTCTTTAATTCAATATACACTTCCTCCCAAAATTCTCTCACTCTCCTGCACTCCCACCACATGTGGTAAAAAACACCCTCCTTCCCTTCACACTTCCAACATTTGCTGTCTACTTTGTACATTTTTGACAATTTCACAGGTGTTATATACCACCTGTAAAACATCTTCATGACATTCTCTTTCACTGTCATACACGCGGTGAAGTCCAGACCCTCTTTCCATAGATTCTCCCAATCCTCAAATTGTATAGCATGGCCCACATCATTAGCCCATCGAATCATCACTGTCTTAACTTCTTCGTCTGCCAAATTCCAGTCCAACAGCATCTTATACATTCTAGATATTGTTTTCACCTCGCTATTTATAATTTCCGTCTGGAATTTTGATTCTTTATCCGCATACCCTCTATCTTTTGCCTCCTTTCTAAACATCTCATTAACTTTGACATGGTGTAACCAGTCATACACGTGCCCCTTAATCTGCTCGTACGGTTTTAATTTCCATTTCCCATTCTCTTTCATTAGCAGTTGTTCATATGTTGCCCAGTCTCCGCTCATGTTGACTTTCTTGAGGCTCATCACTTCAAGGGGTGAGAGCCAGTGTGGGATCTTAGGTTCTAATATGTTCTTATATCTTTCCCATACTTCGATAAGTGGGCCTCTAAAAATATGATCTTCAAACCCCTTGTGTATTTTCCTCTTGCCACACCACAGATAGGCATGCCATCCGAACCTATTATTAAAGCCCTCTAAATCGAGTAACTCCTTATTCTTTAGCTTAGCCCAATCTTTTATCCAGCAGAGACATACTGCCTCGTAATAAAGTCCCAGGTCCGGCAAGGCAAAACCTCCCCTTTCCCTTCTATCTGTCAACAGTTTATATTTTATACGGGGTTTTTTGCCCTGCCATATAAATCTTGATAATGCTCTCTGCCATTCTTTAAGCATTTTACTCCCCTTAATTATGGGAATGGTCTGAAATAGAAATAATACCCTCGGTAATACATTCATCTTAATAGTGTTGATCCTTCCCCAAAGGGACAGTTTCAGTCTTCCCCATGTTTCCAAGTCTTTTTTTATTTCTCTCCACACTGGCTCATAGTTGTTTTTAAATAAGTCTATGTTTTTAGGCGTAAGCCAAATCCCCAAATATTTTATTTTCTTGACCACCTGTATCTGTGACTGTTCTTGAATTATTTCTATTGTTCTTTGATCTACATTCTTTGCCATCATCTTTGTTTTCCTCTTATTTAATTTAAAGCCTGCTATTTCTCCAAATTGATCTATTTCCTTTAGGATTTCTTCTGTTGTGGTTATTGGGTCTTCTGTCATTATGACTAAATCGTCAGCAAATGCCTTGGTCTTGTAAGCGTGGTGTCCAATTGTTACTCCTTTGATTTTCCCGTTTTGTCTGATTGAATTCAAAAGTACTTCCAATACCATTATGAACAACAACGGGGAGAGTGGACAACCCTGTCGTGTTCCCTTCTGTATCTTTATTTCCTCTGTCACTATATTGTTTATGATCAGTTTGGCCTTTTGATCTCTGTATATTGCATTCACCCCATTAAAGAAATATCTACCCACTTCCAGGTGTTCTAGATTCTTCATCATAAAGTCCCACGCCACGTTATCAAACGCTTTTTCCGCGTCTACAAACATCATTATCGCCTGCTTGTCAATTCTGACCGATAGGAATTCTAGCATGTTAATTATATTTCTTATATTATCCCTCATATTCCTGCCTGGAAGAAACCCGGCCTGGTCTTTATGGATAATTTCCACCAGTATGGACTTCAGTCTTCTTGCTAGAATACCTGCAAATATCTTGTAGTCCGTGTTCAGCAACGAAATTGGCCTATAGTTTTTAACCTGGGTTAGGTCTGCATCTTGCTTCGGGATGAGAGTAATAAACGCCTCCTTCCAGGTCTCCGGGATTTCTCCTTTTCTTAAAGCATTATTCATGGTCTCCTTCAAAGGGTTCACAAGTACAGATTTCATCTCTTTATAATAACTTGCTGTGAATCCATCAGGTCCCGGAGCCTTCCCTCTTTTTAGATCTTTAATTACCTCCTCTATCTCTTCTGTTTCAATTAATTTATTTAATCGTTGCTTCTTGTCGGTTGGGATTTTCTGCACCATTTTCTCTTTCAGAAATCTTTCTATCTTCCTTAAGTTGTTTCTGTCTTTCTTTTTATAGAGGTTTCTATAATAGTCTAGGAACTCTTTCCTGATTCCTTTTGGATCGGTAACCTCTTCTCCCTCTATTAAAATTCTATTTATTGTACTTTGTTCTTTTCTCTTCTTGATCTGCCACGCCAGCCACTTTCCAGATTTATTTGAGAATTCAAAGCTCTTTTGTCTCAACTTTTTAATATTCCACTCTATCTCTCTGTTTATCATCGCAGCAAATTGGGCTTGGAGAATTTTTATGTTTTCTTTTATTTTCTGAGAGTTGGGTTTTCGAATTAATTTTTGTTCACAGTCCATAATCTGCCTTAAAATTTCATCTTTTCCTTTCTCTCTGTTCCTATTTTTAATTGCATTCTGTTGGATAAAATATCCTCTTATCACAGCTTTGCTAGCGTCCCAGACCATATTAATATTTGTACCTTTGTCTCGATTGTCCATGAAGTATTCTGATAGCTTTTTATGCGCATTTTCTACAATTCTTTGATCATTTAAAAGATAATCTTTTAGTCTCCATCTGAAGGTTCTTCTATCATTGCTCTCCAATTCCCATTCTATCGGACTATGGTCAGAAATTACTCTCGGTTTTATTTCAACTTGTTTTACCCTAGGGCAAAGTTCATTTGATATCCAGACCTGATCAATCCGTGACATCGAGTGATGAGGCTCGGAATAAAATGTAAATTGTTTATCCAATGGATGTCTGAGACGCCAAATATCCATCAGATTACAGTTTTTAACCATTGTGAAAAATGATTTTGGCAATTTCCCTTCTTTACTTGCTCCTTCCCTCAGTCTATCCGCTTCTAAGGAGACTACGCCATTCATATCCCCCATTAAAATGATTCTCTGATCCATATATTCCAAGATTTTCATTTCGAGGTATTTATAAAAATCGGTCTTATTATTATTTGGTGCATAGATCCCAATCAGAATCAAACTCTCGCCTTGCCAACTGATCCGGACAGCAATCATCCTCCCCTCCTCATCTCTGAATATTGGTTTAGCTTCAATCTTTTTTTTAATATATAACACAACCCCTCTTTTCTTTTCTTTATCGGAAGACTCAAATTCTATTCCCAATCTTTTATTAATTAGTAATCTTTTGTGTTTTTTAGCCACATGCGTCTCTTGGAGACAGATAATGTCCAAGTTTTTCTTTTTCAAGAATTGCTCAATTTTATTCCTCTTTTTTTTTCTCATTCATTCCATTAACATTCCAACTGAAAATTCTTAACCCCATAGTGCCTAACAATCACTAAACTTTTCTCTCTTTTTCCCCCTTTTTCCCCCTTTCTCCTCCCTTTTTCCTCTCTCTCTCCTTTACTGGTTTTCTGTGTTTTCTTCCTCTCCTTCTTCTTCTTCCTCTTTGTCTGATCCGCTTCCGTCTGTTTCTTGTTCGTCTTCTGTTCTCGTATTTCTAGGTGATCCTTCCTCTACTTCTCTTGCTCCACCCTCCTCTGTTCTTAATTCCTTATATTTCCTCAGGAATTTCCCGGTCTCTTCTGGATTTAATAGTTTATGTCTTTTCCCTCTGTATTCAAATGATATTCCTTCAGGGAACTCCCATCTGAATTCAATTCTATTCCTCTTCAAAGTCTGTGCTAGTGGTTTATAGAAATCTCTTCGTTTAAGTAGTCTAATTGGGACATCTTTAAAAATGATTATGTAATTTCCCCCTATATTCAGTCTTTTTTCCCTGTTCTTTTGCAACACCTTATTTCGGAATTCTTTATCCCTAAATGTTATCAGACAGTCTCCTGTAAATTTTTTAGATTTTGTTGTTTTGACACGCATTCTAAATGCGTTCTGCACATTTCCAGTCATTTCTTCTACTGATATATCCATCCAGGCCGCCAGTTCTTTTATCAGTTTTTCCTTAATATTCTCACCTTGTATCTCCGGGATGGCTCTCAGCCTAAGATTCGCCTCTCTCTGTCGGAGTTCATTCATTGCAATAATGTCTTTTATCTCCTCTTGCGCTTTATTCAAGTCCGACATTTCAACTTTAATTCTTTCCTTATCCCGTTTAATATCCTTTAATTCTAATCTTGTCTTCTTCACCCCTTCCTCTACGTTTTGCGTTCTTCTAAATATTTCTTTTATCTGGCCTTTGATTTCTAGGCGTAATATTCACTTATAATCTCTCCTGGACCACCCATCTACAATCTGCTTTTCTTGCTGCAACCACGACCTCTAACGCCATTGTCCGATTTTACCACCAGAAGGGCGGCAAACACCTTCCAGCAGCAATTCAAATATTTAATGCCAAAGTTGTCCCAAAATTATTATATGGATGCGAAGTATGGACTACAGCAATATCAGGTAACTTGGATCGCCCACTTCATATGTTTCTGAGATCTCTTTCCGGCGTCCCGAGATGTGTCTCAGGTGCAGCCCTACGACTCGAGTTCGCCCAGTCAATTGTTAAACGAGCATGGAGCCGAGCCATTTCCTACAGCTTCCACCTACTAACATCGGATGCTCGAATTAGAGGTGGTTTTTCCAATCTGATCCTAAGAGATATTCATAATTCTCCTTGGAAAACTACAATTAACCTCAAATTCCGCTCTCTTCTCAATTTGAACTGTAAAACTGTACTTAACTTAGAGTGTATCAGCCCGGCGGCCCTACCTCTAATTAAAAAGAAACTACAGCAACTTGATTTTTCTAACACAGCTTCCTATGCAAGAGGACCGTGTTCAGGCCTAGCCCTAGCTATTCCACCCCCTGAAGGGATCCCTCTATACTGCTTCACAATTTCTTCGGAGGCTAAGCGTAGGGCCTTTACCTGTGCCCGTCTCAACTGTTTTCCTACAGCAGTTCTGTCGGGTCGTTATTCCAGAGTTCCCATTGCAAATAGAACATGCTCTTGTAATGACACGGCCCTGGAGACTATGGACCATGTAATGCTCTTCTGTCCCAACTGGACAGATGAAAGATCTCGGTTTTTAACCCCCCTAGTGAATAAGCTTCATCTCCCAATCCAGCCTTGGATAGTGTCCCTCTTTCTGCAGGATTCTGATTGTTGGATTACCGAGATGACAGCAAACTTCCTGCTTAGTGTGATGAAGAGGAAAGCGGCACCAACGTCTTCTTTAACACCACAGCTGCAGTCGATACGCCGCACAACCGAACGAAGTCCCAAGTAGCCTTATTGTACAAGGACAATCGAACTAGGACATATCTGAGGAGCTGAAGGACCCTTTAACGGTCCTCCTCCAGCCTCAACAGTTGTTTTTTTTTTTGTTTGTTTGTTTGTTAAAGTAATCGCCCAGGACGATATCTACCTTTACCTCCCCACCCCTATTTTATGCTGTTATCTCAATGTATATTATGCTATGGCCACACGGCTAATGCAATAAATAAAGATGATGATGCATAAATTTTGATGTTGTAAAAATGGTCTTTTAAATTGAACTAAATATAAAAAGGTTAAAAATTGGGGATAAGAACTTGTTGAATTAACAATTTGAATTGGAATATAAGAAGGGGAGGTGTGGGGAAGTCAGAGAAATATGTTATAGAAAAAGAAGGGTTCTAAACTGTATATGTTTTTTGTTGTTTTTTGTTGTTGTTTTTTGAAATGGAAAATTCTTAATAAATATCTATTAAAAAAAAAAAGATCTACCCACTTTGGAAGAATGGCAGATGAAGGTGATGGACTATATGGAATTGGCAGAAATGACTGGCTGAATCCGAGACCAGGGAGAAGAGTCGGTGGAAGAAGATTGGAAGAAGTTTAAAGATTATCTACAGAAACATTGTAAAATTAATGAATGTTAGTATGATGTTGGATAGAAACGAAGTGGTCTTTAGCTGTAATGTTATAAGGGAATAAGAGAAAATGATTATTAATAGGTAAAAATTTAATGTCACAATATTTTAAAATTGAAGTCTAAGATGAATAAAGAGGGAAGGGATTTGCTGAACTAACAATCTGAACTGGAATACAGAAAAGGGAGGCGTGAGGAGGTCCGGGAAATAAGCAAATGAAAAATATCTGACGGAAAGATTGAATTGTTTTTAACCATTTTTATTTTGTATTTTTCTTTTTTCTTTTTGTTTTGTATTTTTTTGAAAATCTTAATAAATATTTTACAAAAAAACAACAACAGTAAAAAGGGACCCTTTGGTAAGAACGCGGGAGAGGGCCTTCTCGGTGGCTGCTCCCAGACTTTGGAAATTCCTCCCTAGAGAAGTTAGACTGGCTCCCTCCTTGTTGTCCTTCCGCTGGCTTTTGGGAACTGCCTGGTTTTAATGAAAGGGTTGGTGCCATGCTGTTTTTATTGCAATTATCTGTATGTTTTTAATAGCTCTTTTATTTTTATATATAGATCTTTTAATAGATCTTTTTATATAGTTTTAATTCTATTAATGTTTAATTGTTTTTTAATGATTCCCCTCCCCAATATGTTTTTAGCTGTTCTTATTTTATCTGTAAGCTGCCTTGAGTCCCTGTCAGGGAAAAAGCCAGGGTATAAATAAATATGCAATAATGATGATGATGATAAATGATTATAATGAGAAAGCAGACAAAACAAATTAAAACTGAAAACAATGGAGCAGCAAACTAGAAAAATATAAATAATCTTAAAGTCTAAAATGCCTGGGCAGACAAGGTGCTCTTTGTCTGACAGCAACAAGCTGTCAGTGACAGGTGCGCCTCTTTGGCATCACAGCAGGAAAGGCCTGTTTGTTGTAGGAACATAGTGCACTAAGGAAACTTCAGAGGCTGCAGCTAGTGCAGAATGTGGCAGCTAGGCTGGAGAGAGGACCACATGTCATGAATCTTGAGAGCACGGCACTGGCTGCCAGTGAGCTACTGGGATCAATCCACCACGTTAGTACAAAGCCCTAAGCAGCCTAGCACCCAAATACCCAAAAGATTGCCTCCCACAGTATCAACCTTCTCCGGTCCTACAACTGGCACAGAAGGCCTAGGGCTGCAAACAGATACCTAAGTTGAAACAAACGGAAAAGCAAAAGCATTCTGAAACAGATCAAGACATTCTTAAAACAATTGCAATTTACGAACCTGTAAATGCCATCACAGTTAAAAACATTCTAAAAACAATTGCAATTCAAAAACCTTCCATCCAATGATCTCGAGGTTGCTGGGAACCGATGTCAGTTGACGGTTTCTGAAAAAGCAAACTGGCCTGTAGCCAGCACACTGTTTCTATCAAGGGCATGAGGGTTCCAGTCTCATTTTAAATGAATTTGCTGGGGTTTCTTTTATGTGTGTGTTTAACTATTTTATTATTAAATTTATCAGTCACTCCCCCCTCCCCCTGGCAAAAAGCAATTCAGAATGACTTACAACAGTCATGTGGCAAAGCAACCCCTGATGTGATAGTTGTTTGAAGGTGATGAATAAATTGATGATGATGGTGGTGGTGGGGGGGGTGATTTATAGTGTGCCCAGCCACCAACCTGCACTGAAACGGAGCCTTGAAGCTTCAGCTGCAGTTGGATCATGTCAGCATCTGCTGAAGTACACAGTTGCTGCAGCTCGGCCGTCTTTGCCTTGATTTCATCAGTTGCCACATCGATCGGCTTCAGATTGACTTGGTGCTCGTGACTGACGGGAATCCTCTTTTTGACGTAGGGGAAGGAGTTGGATGCTGGAAGGGGAGAGTAAACAAAAATGGTGGCATGTGCACAAGGAGTCCTGTGTGGGTAGAGCCACATACCCAAACTTGTGACATTGAACTTTAGATAAACACTCCTTGCATGAATGGCCCCACAAGGTTCTAATTAATTAGATTCTTTTCAAAACCTCTTTTATCTATCTAAAACATTTTTTTTCCTGCTCTTGTGCAAAAAAACAAAAAACAAAAAAACCCCAGGCTCCCAGGGCAACTCACAAATGCACTGGTAAGGCAGTCCCTGCCCTCATGCTTGTGATCTATAAACACATGGCATGAAAGGAAAATGGATTAAGAAGGAGGAGGGAACAAAGCAAACTCAGATGGGTGTTATCTTTTGATCCCACATTCCTTCTCATGATGGGGAATTAAAAGCCGCTGACTGCATAAATCACCATCAAAACACGTTTTGTTGACATACATAGCATGGCCCTCTCTCCCTGCTGCCTGTACCCTTTCCCAGCATCTTAGAAGACGAATCTCACTGGTAAGGATCGTCCGCCTCTTGCACTGCTCTTCCACACTCCCATGTTTTTTCCCAGACAAAGTATATGGTGTCTCGAACACAAATCGGTTGATGTTGTGGTTCCTTTCAAAATCTGTCTTCCTCTCTGAGAGCTCTTTCTCATCAAAGTAGGGCTTCAGATAAGTCACTTGAATGTGCGCATACTTGGAGTCCAGGTCTTTGGCATTCACCTGAAGAAAGCGAGAAAACGAGTAAGGAAAGAGGCCCAGCCTAGCTCTGCACCACAATCAGGGATCGTGGACCAAGAATCTAAGAACCACATGACCTGCTGCCATAGGCGCCGACTCCATGGGGCTTGAGGGGGCTCGAGCCCCCTCAAAAAATTTTTTGGGGGGGCTCAGCCCCCCCAATAATCTCGGGCGCCGGGGGCGGGGGCTCCTGCCTCGCTGCTTCGCAGCACCACCGCCACTGCCAAGGCACTGCCGGGGGGAATTTCCTTCCTCCTGGCGGTTTCAGCCCCCGCGAGAACAGGGGAAGCCCGACTGGCCACACCTCCCAGCCAGCCAATCAGCTGGCTGGGGGGCGTGGCTTGCCCTATTTAGGGCCGGAGCCACTTTATTTGCATATTCATGAGCTTATTTATTATTCATGAGCTTTCCTGGGCCCCCCCAATATTTTTTATAAGTCCGCGTCCCTGCCTGCTGCTCTCCTGCTGCTTTTCTTCCAGTAGCAGAAAATGAGTACTAAATTTGCACTATATCCCACTTTTTTCTAGAAGTGACTTATGTCATGTGAAAGCTCAAACATGTGGAACTTAACCATTTGGGAAATGTCATGGAAAGGGAATAAACTCTCATGTGAATGCTGCCTTCCAGTGTATTTCTGGAAGTGGCTTTTATGTCATGTGAAATCTGAATTATAATGCTGACAGAAGTCAACTGTTGGGGAAATGTGCAAACAGAATAAATTGTCATATGAATGTACCCAATCTTAGGAGGTTTATTCTTGCATCGCTATTGGATGACATCCCTGGCTAAAATTGGCTTTTCCTAGCCCAGCCTTCCAATCGGCCAAGAACTGTATAGAAATGCTTCCAAGGCAGCCAGCAAGGCAAGAGGTGCCTACCTCAAGCTCTCTGATTAGTTTCCCATGGGCAGACCCTTTCCCTGACAAAAATGGATCACAGTTTGTGATCTGCCTCGATCACAAGTGAGAGGCAGATCTCAGAACAACATCTCTATTCCTTTCTGCAATGCCTGCTCCTACATTGGTGGCGGGTGGCGCTGTGGTCTAAACCACTGAGCCTAGGGCTTGCTGATCGGAAGGTCGGCAGTTCGAATCCCCGTGATGGGGTGAGCTCCCGTTGCTCGGTCCCTGCTCCTGCCCCCCTAGCAGTTCGAAAGCACGTCAAAGTGCAAGTAGATAAATAGGTACCGCTCCGGCGGGAAGGTAAACGGCGTTTCTGTGCTCTGCTCTGGTTTGCCAGAAGCGGCTTAGCCATGCTGGCCACATGACCCAGAAGCTGTTTGCCTGCTTCCTCGGCCAATAAAGCGAGATGAGCGCCGCAATCCCAGAGTCGTCTGTGACTGGACCTAATGGTCAGGGGGTACCTTTACTTTTACATTGTCTGAGGGTGGGCGCTGCCAAGAGGGGAGGACTGCAAGCATTTCTGTGTCACCTTATTTGAGTCCTGGATGATTTTGACATTCTCTGCTCCAAATTTGTCCCCATAAAGTTTCAGCAGGCGGAAGGAGATCTCTGATAGACCTGTTAGCTTAGGCTCTTTGTAGATGTATTCCTTGCCATCCTCTTCTTCAAAGAAAGCCTTTGTTGATCAGAAATGCACAACAAACAACATGATTGGAAGGAATTTAAAAATGGTTGCAGTGACTACAAATCAAACATCTACCCTATGCTCAGAATTCCATGGGAGTGCATAGCAAGTGATGAATGTAGTGCTGGGTGCAGAATTTAGCTTTCCTAGATTCTCCTTTCCTAAAACAACTTCCTAGTCCTCATGGCTGTTCCATGTCCTCATGCTTGCGAGTGCGCGGCCATCGCCTACTGGAATAGCAGATGTTAAAGGAGTAGATTAGTAAGAGTGAGTGGGAAAATAGAGAGGATTTAGCTCCCTTTCCCATCTTATCACTAGACAAAACCAAAAAAAATTATGCAAAGCAGCAAGCAAAAGAGTGCAAAAGTGGTGCAAATTTCCCCAATCCACATGATTTATAAAGGTTATAGAAAGCAGCTTGTCCAGATGTAAATGTTGCATTCTGAACACAGGTTTTAATTTCCTTTGCCAAGCATAGCTACATCACTCACTTGTGCTTGTGGACAGCAAGGTAATTTCTAAAAATATTTTTTGCGATTTCTAATGCAGAGGGGAAAAAGACTAGTTTGCAAAGGCCACTCAAGATCAAGGATTTTGGTGCTGATCACGTCAGCTGTCAGTCTGGGGAACATAGGAGGCAGCTGCTTTATACCAGTCAGACCAAGGGTCTATCTCTGCATTGACAGGCAGCAGCTCTCCAGCAGCAAGCCCTCTGTGGAGATGTGGTTGGAGACTGGACCTGGGACCTTCTGCAACCAAAGCAGATGCTCTGCCACTGAGCGACTCCCCAAGCGACTGAGACACTTACCTGTCCATAAAAAGCAACTCGGAAATAAGTGCCCAGCAGCCTTTTTTTAGTCTGCATCACTTCCAGGATTTTAGTGTAAGCGCCGTGAAGTGTTCTGTACACTTGCGTAAGTTTCTGGAGACGAAGCAAAAACAGAATTGGCCAAATGGTTCAAGCCCTGCTGAAGCTCAAAGCCTGCTTATCACCATCTGCAAACTTTGTTGTGGGGCTGAGAACCAACCCAAGGAGCTGTGCTTTGCCATCAAAGATTTACTTGTGATACTTTCACTGGAGAGTTGAGGGTGGCTGTGCAGCACTGACTCAGAGTTGGGGCTGTTTCTGCATCATGAACAGAGCTCGGGATTTGACCTTTCTCCCAGTTGTTTGACAAATGGGGAAGAATGAGTAAGTGTGCACACCCACACACCCACACACCCCGCACAAACCCTGAAGCAATTGCTCGGCTGTTTACCCCTGAACACCCTCACCCACTCCTGGTCTTCAGCGTTTGGTCTCCAGCATTGATTTTATCATTCTTGGACACTGGGGACTGCCCGGTTGGCACTGATCCATGACAGGGCCTTTTCTGTGGTGGTTCCACAGTTGTGGAATGCCCTCCCTAGTGAGGTGCACCTGTCACCATCATTAGTAACTTTCAGGAGGATTTTGAATACATCCGTTTACTTAGATATGTGGAGGCTGAACATACATGGCAACCCTAAGATCATCAGATGGAAGAATGTTTTTAACTTCAACAGCTTCTAGGATCTTTTAAGCTTGAATTGGTTTGAGATGTTTTAATTATAATTGTTTTTAGAATGTCTGGATTTGTTTGCTGAATTTGTTTTGTGACAACAGGGAATAGCCCTTCCCCCAGATTTTCATTGCCCTTTATGGACAGGTATTATACTTAAACATTTTGACCTATAAATTAAATTTCATAAATTATCTCTGCGGGCCTTCCATATTGCTGTTTCTACATCTTCTCCATGATTGTTTGGGACTTTCCTTTTTTTGTGCATCCCCAAGCAGCACTGGAATTAAATTTATAGTCGAGTTATGTTATATGTGTCTTGTTTGTTGTTGTTGTTGTTGTTAACCTAAAATATGTATCAAGAAAAGTCATTTTTTTATTTTTTTAAGGAAAAGAACCATCTTTCACTGCTGATTTTTTTCGTGTTGTTGCTATAGCTTCTCGTTTTTTTCTCTGAATTGATATTAAAAACACAGAGAGGTTCATTTAAAAAAAACACCCAAATAAAGGTAGCAAGCAGTTGAATATTACTAAGCAGTTGAATATTGCAAAGGTAAGCCTTCACACAGCTGCCACAGGAGGCAGGGATGGCTACCCATTGGGATGGCTATAAAAGAGGACCAGACAGATGCATGGAGGAATAGGCTATCAGCAGCTACTAGCCTTGGTGGCTAAGCTCTCCCTTCACTGTCAGAGGCCATTGTGCCTCTGAGTATCAGATGCTCTTGCACTCGGGTCCGGCTTGCTGGTTTCCCACAGGGATCTGGCTGGCCACTGTGAGAACAGGATGCTGGACTAGATATGCCATGGTCTGATCCAGAAGAGCTCTTCTCCTGCACTCTTCAATGTAAAGGCAAGCCTAAAAGCTGCCAAAATTTTGAACTTCTTTGTTTCTCCCTCCTTAGCTCAGATTTCACCTCTGCCATGAACTCATCAGGTAGCCTTGGGCATGCTGCCCTTCCTTACCCTCAATCTCCCACAACTTTGCTTTGCAATAGAGGGGATAGTACCACTTACAGCAGGCTTCCTCAACCTCGGCCCTCCAGATGTTTTTGGCCTACAACTCCCATGATCCCAAGCTAGCAGGACCAGTGGTCAGGGATGATAGGAATTGTAGTTTCAAAACATCTGGAGGGCCGAGGTTGAGGAAGCCTGACACAGGGTTGTTGTGAGGATTACAAGATATTGCATTTGAAGTGCTTTTTGCAGTTGGAAGCACAACACAAATGTTAAGTGTTGTTATTACTGAGCCTGAAGATCAGGTCTTGAAGACCTGAAAGCTTGCTCAGTACAAGCTCAGTATGAAAGGTAAGGGACCTTTTTATTTTCAAGCAGAGTGGATGGAATTTAACTCTTTCCTTATTTCTGCTTCTGCTTAAAGTGGAGAGGATGTTTTTGCGTGCCTGTAAGGTTTCTTGCATCTAAACATTTTTCCTAAGAACCACTTTTTATCTTTTTAATGAACTTTTAAATCTTAATTTAAAACCTTGGAGTCCCCTTTAACATACCATGCTATGTCTAGTGCCAAGTTCTGTACTTCCTTGAGAGATGTCAGGAGGCACTAAGGGAATTTTTAGGCTATTTGATGAAAGGCAGCTGGGATAAAATATCTATTTCACCTGGTGACTGCAGCAGGGTCTAAACGTGGGCATGGGGTACACTCTGCTTGGCCAGGAACTCTCCTCCCCACATGGCACAGGTTCCAGGGTGCAGCAGGGATGCTGTCACATGTTAAGCTTCTCAGTCCCCATGAAGTTAGCTATGAGCCTTAAGTCACAATTTTGGTGGCCATCCCCTGTATGGAGGGCTGCTATAATGAAAGGCTGATTTGGATTCCATGCCTTCCCTCCTGATGCTATCCAGATGTTCCAAGGGGACAACTCCCTCCAACCCCAGCCAACAGCCTCTGTGGCCAGTGGCCAGAGCGAATGGGAACTGCAGCCCATCAAACATCTGGTGGGCACCTGATTGGTGAAGGCTGTCCACTGACCTGAGGCAAATTTCTCTGAACTTAATGGAGCTTACTTCTCGACAGATGTGCATATAGGATTGTGTTGTGAGCCAGTACCTCAAACTCGCGTCGTTTCTCATAGATTGGAATGATCAGCTTCGAAATCTCTGAGATGGTTTCATAACGCTCTGCTTTCCACAAGCCATCAACACACTGCTCCAATAGCTCTACCAGGACCTCCTGAAGGAAGAATTTTATTTAATTTTTTTTAAAAAAAAGATTAAACAAGGGGAAAGTTGCTGGGATCATCGTGCTTTTTCTGAAGGGACAGAAATCAACACAGCAGAAAACGCAGAACAAGATCAGATGACTGTTTGGAACGGTTCCATCCTAAGAGCACAACCAGATGTTATTTGAATAGTGCGATCACCACCCAGCACATCCAGTTGTTGTTTTTTACTATTAAAAAAATAGCAGGCAGATAATGACAATTTTCACTGAGACCACAGTAAATGTGTGGTGTGTTTGTAAACCTTAACCTTAACCCAATAACAGCCTCCCTCCAATCTTACAATTATCATCGGAGGCGGGACAGGAGGTCTCTCACTAGGACAAATATAAATCTCCCACCCTGCATGCGGAAGTCTTCATGAAAACTGCACACACACTCTGCTGTCAGTGTACAATAGCCTGCCTTACTTCACTGTAATGAACGTCCATCATCCCCGCGTCTTCTTTCATCGCCCCCTCTTCATCAATATTGGGTGTAATTTTCTTGAAAGATGAGCATCCAGCTGGAAATAGTTCTACAGTCAGAAGGAGAAAGATCAGTGGGAAGGGAACAAACCACATGGAGATTATGCAGCTCACATTTTACCTGCCCCTGGCGTCACTAGCATTGACTGCTGTCTGTGTGTTTGCATTGCAGGGCATGGAATCTAGCTGTCTCGTGCATGATTTGCTCATTGTTTCATTTATTTACTTTAATAAATATGCCCACCGCTTTTCAAGAAAAAATGCCTCTTAAAGCAGCTTACAAGCCAGGAACAATGAAGTACAATTTACAACCATATGAAATCCTGCAAAAATCTCTTTTCTACATTTCAAAATAAACATTTTACAAACTTTAAAATATCCAATGACTTCCCTTCTTCTCCTTCCATGATTCATATTACATATCGTACATTCCTGCATATTTTACTACTGTATAGCCATTCAAATCAATTCCCCACTTTTACAATCCAATATTGTTGAATACTCTGTTGAATTTATCTTAATGGTGCCAGAGTTTTCAGCTGTGTACAATAATTTTCCATATATTAAATAAATATTTACCTCTCTCCTTTCAATATAGGTTCTTCTTGCTCTCTTATTCTGTGTGTTAAGCCTGCCAGTTCTGAATATTCTAACATATTAAACTGCCAGTCCTCTTGACAAGGGACCTTGCTCACTTTCCATTTGGGGGCTATCAGAACATGGGCTGTTGTTGTTGCATACATAAATAAACTTTTCTGGCACCTCGGGATTTCTGTCTGGGTTATTCCCAACAAAAAGGACTCTTGTTTTTTTTGGGGGGGGGGGAGGTAAATGTAAACATTTTTTCCCACCAAGGAGTGGCGCAACAACAGCTCCTCCCCTAACACCACCCTCTGTCCCCAACCAGAAAGGAAAGAGCGCAGCCATTGTAAGACTGTGTCCTGAATCTCCATGTCGGCAAGGTGGTGGTCCAAAGGTTCGTGATTGACCATGTTGAAGGCTCCTGACAAGTCTAAAAGGATCAGCAGCCCCAACCGGCCTCAATCCAACTGCCTATGGAGATCATCTGTTAGGGTGACCAAAGCTGTCTTGTTCCCATGACCAAGGCCGACTTTTCATCCAGAAATCCACCAAGCTGTTCAGCAACCGCTCTCTCAATCACCTTACCCAAGGGCATATCTCAGCCTGGCAAATACACCCAATTTTGCATGGGACTGCGTATGAAGTAGGGCTGGTGAAGGCTGAGGAGGGCAAGACTAGAGGGGTGCATTTGGAACCCAGGCCTGATCCCTACCCCTAGTGTTTCTCCGTCCTCCACCAGTTGCGGACTGTGGGCCGGG
Source organism: Podarcis bocagei (assembly GCF_964188305.1). NCBI lineage: Eukaryota > Metazoa > Chordata > Lepidosauria > Squamata > Lacertidae > Podarcis > Podarcis bocagei. The sequence continues at coordinate 51,585,043 of NC_138140.1, read as the reverse complement.
GGGGAGGGGTGGCATTGTTAATCTGGGAAGATTGCTCTTTCAGGGCTCTGCCAACACCATCGATCCCCGGCATCGAATGTGTTGGCCTGGTGTAGGGCACCGAGGTGAGCTTGGCTGTCTGGCTGGTGTACCGGCCACCTAGCGCACCAGCAGCCACCCTGTCAGGCCTATCGGAGGCGGTGGCCGGCTGGGCCTTGGAGTTCCCTAACCTACTGGTATTGGGAGACTTCAACATCCATGCTGGATGCCACTCCCTCCTCACAGGCTCTGGACCTGGTGTCTTCCATGGCGACACTAGGGCTCTCCCAGTTTGTTTGTTTTTTTAAAAAAATTTTAAGCAATGTTTATTAAAAGTTTAAGAGTTACAAAAATTACAAAAAGAAAAAAAGAGTTAAACAAAGCAAAGCAAAGCAAAGCAAAGCAAAGCAATACAATACAATAAAAACAAAAAAGGGAAAAAAACCAATACAATAAAACCACAAAGAAACAAAACAAAAACATTTAAAAATACATCCAACCTTTCCATGTCTTTACCTTTCATATACTAGTTTCATCGACCTCCTCACACCTCCCTTTTTTGTATTCTAGTTCAATTAGCTATTACAGCAAGTCCTTTCCATCTTTCTCAATTTTCGTTCTAAAATTTAACTTAAAACACCCTAACCTTAAATTTTCCACTTTGTTCCATTAACAATCTATTTTTACTTAATTCTTTATAACATTTCTGCTAAAGCCATATAACTTCTTTCCAGCATCCTTCTAACATTCATTAATTTTACAATATTTCTGTAAATATACTTTAAATTTTTTCCAATCTTCTTCCACTGACTCTTCTCCCTGGTCTCGAATTCTGCCAGTCATTTCTGCCAGTTCCATGTAGTCCATCAGCTTCATCTGCCATTCTTCCCTGGTGGGTAGATCTTGTGTCTTCCAGTGCTTTGCGATAATTATTCTTGCTGCTGTTGTGGCATACATGAAAAAAAGTTCTATCCTTCTTTGGCACCAATTGGCCAACAATGCCCAGGAGAAAGGCCTCTGGTTTCTTCAGAAAGGTATATTTAAATACCTTTTTCATTTCATTATAGATCATCTCCCAAAATGCCTTAATCTTTGGGCATGTCCACCAAAGGTGAAAGAATGTACCTTCAGTTTCATTACATTTCCAACATTTATTATCGGGCAAATGGTAAATTTTTGCAAGCTTGACTGGTGTTATGTACCACCTGTAAATCATTTTCATTAAATTCTCTTTTAAGGCACTACATGCCATAAACTTCATACCAGTGGGGGCTCTCCCAGTTTGTTTCGGGCCCCACACATCAAGCAGGCCACACGCTGGATTTGGTCCTTGGAGCAGGCGTAGAAGTGATCATGGCCCCCTTCGTGGAGGTGCCATTGTCTGATCACTACGCTCTGAAAGCCAGGATTGACTTTCCACCCCCAACCTGCTTAGGTGGCGAGCCTATTTGGGCTCACCCGCAGAGGCTGAGGGACCCTGATAGACTCCATCAGGCCTTGTGGGACCCTGCTCCCCCTGGCGGCTCACTGGGTGAGCTTGTTGAGGGTTGGAATACCCGGCTCTTGGCAGCCATCAATGAGATCACACCTAGACGCCCTCTGCGACCCTGCAGAAACTGGGCCCCCTGGTTCACCGAGGAGCTCCAGAAAATGAAGCGGGACCTCAGACGGCTAGAGTGAGTACAGCAGGGAGCTTGCGACAGAATGTCAAGAACATCATATAGGACGCTTATGAAAGCCTATGAGATGGCTATGAAAGCTGCTAAGAAATCTTACTTCGCAGCTTCCATTGCATCCGCTAGCTCTTTCCCGGCACAACCTTTTAGTATAATGGGGTCTCTAGTATAATTGGGTATCTGGAAGGCCAGATTTAAATATGAATCTGACACACAGCTGTGAGGCATTTGCGAGCTTTTTCGCGGAGAAAGTTTTGTTGCTCCTCCGTGACCTCCCTTCCAATTTGGATACAATAACAGAACTGGAGGCCCCTCGACTGTTTCGGATCCAGTATTGGACCACGTCCACATCGGATACTCCCAGCCAATGTGGACAGACTCCTCCAAGCTGGAAAGCCCACCACCTGTCCTCTTGACCTGTGCCCATCCTGGCTGATTAGAGCGTGTCCAGATGAGGTGCAGGCCCCCCTGGGTGACATCATTAATTTGTCCCTTGGCATGGGGACATTCCCAGGGGAGCTGAAGGAGGCAGTGGTGCGTCCGCTCTTAAAGAAAACATCATTAGATCCTTTAGATCTATCCAATTACCGCCCAGTTTTGAATCTTCCATATCTGGGTAAGGTGATTGAGAGAGTGGTTGCTGAACAGCTTGGTGGATTTCTGGATGAAAAATCGGCCTTGGATCCATTCCAGTCCGGCTTCCGTGCTGGTCATGGGACCAAGACAGCTTTGGTCGCCCTAACAGATGATCTCCCTAGGCAGTTGGTTTGAGGCGGGTCGGGGCTGCTGAACCTTTTAGACTTGTCAGCAGCCTTCAACATGGTCGATCACGAACTCCTGGACCACCGCCTTGCCGACGTGGGGATTCAGGACACAGTCTTACAATGGCTGCGCTCTTTCCTTTCTGGTCGGGGACAGAGGGTGGTGTTAGGGGAGGAGCTGTTGTTGCACCACTCCTTGGTGTGTGGAGTGCCGCAGGGTGCAATTCTCTCCCCGATGCTTTTTAATATCTTTATGAACCCCCTCGCCCAGCTTGTCCGGAGCTTTGGTCTGGGCTGCTATCAGTATGCTGATGACACCCAACTCTATCTGTTGATGGAAGGCCGACCTGACTCGGCCCCAGACACACTGGTCAGATGTCTGGAAGCTGTGGCTGGATGGTTGCATGCGAGCTGGTTGAAGCTAAATCCTTCAAAGACAGAGGTCCTTTGGCTGGGTTGGGACAATATGGGATTGGGAGGCCAACTCCCATCTCTTGCGGGGACGCAATTAGTGCCAGCGTCTTTTGTCAAGAGTTTGGGTGTAATCCTCAATGCCTCCCTTTCCATGGAGGCGCAGGTTGCAGCCACAACAAAGGCGGCATTTTTCCATCTCCGCCGTGCTAAGCAGTTGGTCCCTTACCTCTTTCGCCCTGATCTCACCACTGTGATCCATGTGATGGTCACCTCCAGGCTTGATTACTGTAACTCACTCTATGTGGAGTTGCCTTGAAGCTGACCCAGAAACTCCGGCAGGTGCAGAATGCCACGGCGAGACTCCTTATGGGGTCTTCGCTGCGAGATCATATCCATCCGGTACTATACCAGCTGCACTGGCTCCCGGTGGAGTACAGGGTCAGGTTTAAGGTGCTGGTTTTGACCTTTAAAGCCCTATAGGGCCTAGGACCCTCGTACCTACGGGACCGCCTCTCCCGGTATGTCCCATGGAGGACCTTACAGTCTACAAATAATAACACCTTGAAGATCCCGGGGCTCAGAGAGATTAGGATGGCCTCAACCAGGGCCAGGGGCTTTACGGCCTTGGCCCTGGCCTGGTGGAACGCTCTGCCACAAGAGATCAGGGCCCTGTGGGATTTGACATCTTTCCTCAGGGCCTGCAAGATGGGGTTGTTCCGCCTGGCCTTTGGTCAGGGCTCAGCCTGACTCCCCTTTTCTTTTTTTATAAGAACTAATATGAAAGGGGCCTCCCAGCATTCTCACAGGCCCATATAAGACCAGCGTAAACAGTTGGGCCGATGAGCACTTACTGTTCCCAACCCTAACCCTGCGGAAAGCCATCTAATTAGACTTTAATTTGATTTTGACCTGTCATTTAAATATTGTTTGATTTTATACTAATGTTATATATTTGATGTTAACTGCCCTGAGTCTGACTTCGGCCGGGGAGGGCGGGATATAAATAGAAGTTGTTTATTATTATTATTATTATTATTATTATTATTATTATTATTATTATTATGCCTGTACAAGCCCCTTTCTCCCTCCTCACGCCCTGGACTAAAGAGTCAGGTTCAGTTTTGCAGAAACCATTGTTTGCCTTCTATGAAGTACTACAGTCATGAATTTAATTTCTGACATTGCGAGGTGGAATGGTCCCTGGAAAGTCCATTTTAATCCAGTGCAGCAATGAACCGCAAACCACATGCGCTTGTTCCTTATTCTGGTCCAAATCCACAACAAGGTTGGCAAGGGTCCCACTTCTCTTTTTAACAATAAATAAATGGCACATACTTATGCATTTCTCTAATACAAGTGTGTGTGAGGACAGAGAACTGTATTCACAAAGTGAAGGCATCAGGTGATGACAGAAATGTCATGTACATTTTCCAAAAAATACTGGGTCTTAGTCAACTCACTTTCCTTCATTGTAGACCCATTGAAATTAATGAACCTAACTTCATTAATTTCAGTGGGTCTATTCTGAGGAAAACCTAACTCAGTACCACCCACTATGTTGCTGAACAACTCCAAGCATGCCTGGAGAATGCGAACCATTTGGATACCTTCCAATCAGGATTCAGGCCTCATCATGGGACTGAAATAAATAATAATAACAACAACAACAACAATTATTATTATTATCATTATTATTATTTGTACCCCGCCCATCTGACTGGGTTTCCCCCGCCCCTCTGGGTGGCTTCCAACAGAACACTAAAATACAATAACCTATTAAACATTAAAAGCTTCCCTAAAGAGGGCTGCCTTCAGATGTCTTCTAAATGTCAGGTAGTTGTTCATCTCTTTGACATCTGATGGGAGGGCATTCCACAGGGCAGGCACCAATACCAAGAAGGCCCTCTGCCTGGTTCCCTCCCTGCAAGAAGCGAAGTGACAATTTAGCAGTTGCTAAATTGCTGAATTTCTACTGCTGAGGGGCTGGTGCTGCAGCCCTATAAGGTTAGGGGTGGAGGATAGAAGAATATACTTGTAGAGTTGGAAGGGACACACCTAGTCCAAGCCCCTACCATGCAGGAATCAAACAATCCCTGATGGATGGCTGCCCAGGCTATAAGACTATGTAGCCACAGCGTCATAACCTCACCCACCCGAGGTTCCGCTCAGCCTCTGCTGCCACTTTGCTCCCTCCCTCCCTCAGGTCCAGATCCCCCTGGGCTCCAACTTCCTCCATTGTGGGAATGACTCTGGCTCGAAGCCAGCAGAATCCAAAAGCAATCCATTACAAAACAAAGAAAACACAGGATGGTGTGCTTCAAGATGATGCAAGAACTGAAGAAACGAGCCCACACTCCACAACGCAACTGCAATTGCCCTGCAGCACGAAACAAACCTTCCGAAGTTCTGCACACTTGAAACTTCTTCAAAAACACTTACTTTTTCGATGAAGGAACTCTGCCACCAAAGCCGCAATGTGAATGTAACACATGGCTGCCTGCAAAGCAAGGGCAGAGTTTAGTGCCATGAATAACCCCCAGCCCCACGTCTCATCCGGGCAGCCCAGGGCCAGGCAAAGCAATGAATTACCTCAGAGAAATCTCCGTTCTTGAAGTGGATCTTGGCCATGCTGTCCAGCCAGGTCTTCCTCAGCTCTGGTGTGCTGGCGTAGGACTTGGCCAAACTGTATTGCAGGTCAACCAGCATCTCAGGGTCCCTCTCATGCTCCTTCATCTGAGCTGTGGCCATCAGCACTGTCCGGATCCTCTTGGTCAGGTCTTTCACTTCAGACGGAAAAGACGTCGACTGACATGAAAAAGCCAAGAGTCAGGGTGAAGGCAGATGTGAAGCGGGGGGCTGGGGGTGCCTCTTTACTGTGTTTGTGGGATTCAAGCACATTCTGGAACTTCTTGTTGGCCACTGTGAAAATTAGATGCTGGACTAGATTGGCCAATGGCCAGGCACAGCAGAGGCTCTTATTAAATTTTTTTTGTGCATCTGAAATGGATGAATGGCTCCCGAGCACAACTCTCTCACTTAAAAACCCCCAAAACACAGAGACATTTTGCAGTTTGGAAAGTGATGGGGAAATACAAAGAAGAGTCTCCTTTGTGCAGCTCTGGACTCTCCTTCCTCGGAGGTTTCTAAGCAGAGGCTGGATGGCCATCTGTCATGGATGCTTGAGCTGAGATTCCTGCCTTGCAGGGGGCTGGACTAGATTGCCCCTTGGGTCCCTTCCAACTCTACAGTTCTATGATATAAAAGCTTGAGCTAAATTAATTCCTAACAGGAAGATGTGTAAACTCCTCACAAACAGATCAGGATGAATGCACAATGAATACTTGTGGTCATAATCGCCCCATAAACCATTAAGAATTAGTGCTCAATAAAGTGCATGGTTTAAGAATACAGGAAGCTGCTTCATGCTGAATCAGACCCTGGATCCAGCCAGCTCAGTATCGTCTGCACAGACTGGCAGCAGCAGTCCAGGGTTTCAGGCAGAAGTCTCTCACATCCCTACCTGGAGATGTCATCAAGGATTGAACCTGGAATCTTCTGCATGCAAAGCAGATGCTGCAAAGCACAGAGGTACGGCACCCCTCCCTGATCAGCTGCTGCATAAGCTTTGCACAAGCCAATCAGGGTAACTGAACTCTAAATAGGTTGTCTGGAGAAGCCTCTAGGGTCAGATAAGAACATAAGAAGAGCCTGCGTGGTGTAGTGGTTAAGAGCGGTGGACTCATAATCTGGGGAACCGGGTTCGCTTCCCTGCTCCTCCACCTGCAGCTGCTGAGTGACCTTGGGCCAGTCACACTTCTCTGAAGTCTCTCAGCCCCACTCACCTCACAGAGTGTTTGTTGTGGGGGAAGAAGGGAAAGGAGAATGTGAGCCCCTTTGAGACTCCTGAAGGGGAGTGAAAGGCGGGATATCAAGTCCAAACTCTTCTTCTTCTGCTGCTGGATCAGGCCAATGGCAGGATTCAAGCACAACTGCCTTCTCCCCTCCTGCTGTTTTCAGCGGCTGGTATTTGGAAGCACTGCTGCCCCAAACAAGAGATCTCCCAGCTTCCAGAAGAGTTTATCTCAATGTAAAAGCAGCAGTGCCACCCCCCCCCGCCGCCTCATGCCCAATCTGCGCAACAGGGAGATGTTTAGCCCTCTTTGCAGCTTCCTCATCTAAACCACACCCCTCCTCCCAAGCTGGTATTAGTCTACCTACTTGCACCCCCCACCCCCCATTATGTGGAACTAACAGCAGAGTTTTTTGCAGGGGAGGGAGAGGTGACCGCAGGGCTGAGGAAAATTAACCAGTCCCATCAAAATGGGAAGCCCTCACACCTGTTCTTCAAAAGGTGATGGCTCCCCGGTTGTGAAATGCCACCCTAGTGAGGTGTGCCTGCCTCCACTGTTATCAAACTTCAAAGCACTTCGTGGCTGAAGAACACTTTTCCTAGCAACCTCAAAATCACTGGATGGAAGAATGCTTTTAATTGTAATTGCTTTTAGCATGCTTTTAAAGGTAACTGCTTTTGGATGTTTTAAATTATACACGTTTTCAGGGATGAGCCAAAAGCACCCCACCACCCTGCCAGTTTCACTACCTGTGTGCAGGGTGCAAAGCTAGGAGGCTGTTTTGGCAACCTGGGGAGGCATAAACAGGGGTGAATTGTGGGGTGAACTTACTTGCAGTTGATATGCTGCTGGTGGTTGGTAATCAGTGTCATTCTTGCCCACCACCCCAGACTGAAAACCTTAGCCCTCACTCTGATTTGGCTTCATGACTAAACAGAATTGTCACAAAGCCAACTCAGAGTGAAGGCAGTGCTTCCCACCCCCCACTCTAAGAGTTTTGTGTGGGGTTGGTGGCAATGAAGAAAATGATGTCTGTCAGCAACTAGGGACACCTCCCCTCCCCAACAAAATAAGATGACTGATGTCATCAATTGGTGTGGGAATGAACAAGGTGAGGTGTGGTTGTAGGTTTCATGAATCTGTCCATACCCCCAACCCTGAGCCAGAACTTTTTTTAAAAAAATAAAAATTATGGCTCAGTTTTAGATGAGATCCAGATGTGATATTTTGCAGTGCCATTAAAAATAAGTCCAGAGAAAGGAGAACTTGAGAAAGTATCCGCAGAGGCAAATGCATGTAAAGCTGTCAGTCACGGGGTTGAGTTTCCTGTGCCACTGTTACCCCCTCACCTATTACAACCCTGTCCCATCCTTTGCTGGACTTGTACTCCTGGATCTGTTCCTTCACGCCATGGACTTCAGCTGAGGTTCTTTCCAACCATTCATAAGCAGGATAAATATGCTTCTGCTTTGCATGCCGAAGGTCCCCAATGCATTCCATGGTAGGGTTGGGAATGTCCCCTGCCTGAAACCCTGGAGAGCGGCTGCCAGTCAGGGTATGGAACTTGATAGGCCACTTGTCTGACTTGGCATATAGCTTTTTATGTTCCTATTGGCCTGGCCTCTCTCTTCTTTTTGATTCATTGAATCAAACTTACCTTCACTGGCCGGTCACTGTTGGCAAAGTTATTGATAATTGAGAGTGATTCTTGGAACCTCGACCCTCCGCTAAGTGCCACATCAGCTATCAGCTGGCTTACCGCAATAATGATCTATTGAAGAAGCAGAAGGCTTTGTTTTCAGACTTATACAGGCTGGAAAACCCACATCAGTCAACTGGAAATCAAAGGAATGCCAATTTTGCGCACACACAACCAAGTTTCCCCCAGGATGGTAGTCCCTAAACTGAACATTGCAAGAAAATGACCACTTAAATGAGAACCTCCTGTGAGCAAACTGGCTGCTCACATAGGGGAGGGTGTCCGCTGCAGCTCTGCACAGGATGATGCTCTGAGACAAGCTCCTTCCAATTTGTGCCTGGTAGGGGCAGATGGTTCCACTGGGTTTCTGTTTCAGGAATGAATAACTCCAGATGCGTGGGGAGGAGGCACATCTACTCTTGGAGAAGGCTGCTTGTTATTACCTCTGGATGTATCATCATTGTAGATTGGCCTCTTTCTGATCAAGGGACATTGCAAAAATGGTGCCTTGTACAGCTGGGAGCCAGTGTGATTTACTGGCTAGAGTTCTGGATTAGCGGGGAGAAGACCTGGCCTCAAATCCCCACTCAGGCATGAAGGTTGTGGGTGGGCTTGTGCCATCACTCTCTCTCAGCCTTCCTGGCAGTGTTTCTGTGAGCATCAAAGGTGGGAGGGACCTGTCAAATGATGTACGTTGCTCGGAATTCCTCGGAGGGGATGGAATAATAAATAAATGTGCCCACTCCCAGAACACCCTTCTAGCACATTCACAACTTTTTACTCTGGAGATTTAATTTACAAGAACAGCAGAATGATTCATGTGTTTGAACTGCATTAAAATATTTCACATGAACCTATTCCATACCCTGCCTTTTCGTTTTTTTGAAGAACTCACCACACACAGGGGAAATATATATGAAACCTCCATGTGCCTCTGTGGGAGCGAAACAGTTAACATAAAAGTTGCATAAACAAACCTGGAAGGGAGCTGAGCTCTTTGCATGCAGTGCTGGCCCCGTGTGCCAGATCTGCATTCAGCTCAGCTCGTCTGCCTTCGCCCCCTCAACACCCCCTCCACCCACGCCCTGCCAAGACTTCCCCTTTCACTAACCTGGAGGTGGGTTCTTAGAAAAGTTTTCCGCTTAGTGAACTCAAAGTTATTTCTCATGAGGAGGTAGAGGAGGGCAGAGGCCTCATTACGGGTTGAGCTGAGCTTGGATGTGCAGCACTTGAGGACCTCGTAGCAGAAGGCGGCACACATGTTGACTCTCCCCTTGAAGAAGGTCGAGGGGAACTGGATGGGGTGGAAGGTCAGGCGGAGGTTAAAGGCAGGGCAAAGGTGGGGGCAGCAAGAAGCACAACGTTCCCTTCTTAAAAAGCATGACAAGTTTCAGCTGATCATGTGCCCATCATGGTGGAAGTGGTTATAAGATATTGTTAATGAATTAGACTGATCAATCACTTTTTATTTTTAGACAAAAGTAGCTCAAAGCAGCTTAACAACAGTAAATGAAGAGCACTAAAACCATCATAAAGAAATACCCCAAACTTGTTCATAGTTTTAAAGGGCAGGACTAAAATATCCCACTCACTGATGGAAGCCACAGGCAGCTAAAAGCCAATGGCCTGGTGGAAAATAAACGGGTTTTTTTGCCTGGCGCCTAAATATATGCAAGGATGTTGCCAGGCAAGCCTCCTTGGGGAGAGCATTCCAGAAATGGGAAGTCCCTGCAGAAAATGCCCTGTTGCCACTCTCTGAGCCTCTTGTGGAGGAGGCACACGAAGAAGGGCCTCAGATGATGATCACAGGGTCTGGGGAGTTCAGATGGGGAGAGGTGGTCCTTGAGGTATTTCAGTCCTGAGCTGTTTAAGGCTTTATAGGTCAAAACTTCTCAATGTGGGAGTAAAATAGGAACCCCTCCACAAAGGTGGTGAATCAGCTGTGGTAAACAGAGGCTAGTTCACATCTATCTAGTGAATTGCTTCAGGATATCTCTTGGGAAGCAGTCCATAAATAAAATAAATAACAATAATCAAGAATCACTCTCCTTCACCTACCTTGTTGATGAAAGCTCTCAGAGAGGCAAAGACGTGCTTAAGAGCTGCTTCTGACTGCCCGTTTTTGAGGAAGGCAATATGAATATCGAACACCTTTTTCATCAGTGGGTTGTGCCCATCATTGTTTAAGAGCTGGTTCTGGAAAAAATGGGTGAGGGTTCATTTTGGTGGGCTGGCAGAGCAAGCACATGTTTCCAGAAAACAGCTTATTGGCACTTGCCCCAGACTGAGCAGGCAAATAACACACCTCTGAATGCCTGCACCAAATTAGTGCTGAACGAGTACACAAGAGTAGGGGTCACAAATGGTAACAGAAAATATAATCTGGTTTTTTTTGGGGGGGCAGCATTTTCTGGAACCAAGGTGGTACTGCAACATCACAAAAATGTAACTTAAAATCTGAACAGCAGCATAAGCATACTAGACCAGCCACCAATGCTCACTTTTAGAAGGCTGGCAAGGGTTTGGTTAGAGGACCCAGAGCAGTGGACTCCATGGGTTTCTAATAGGTCAGAAGAAAGCTGTGAAGATGCCACTTGTAACAATTTGGAAAGAAAGTCGCTGGACCTCAAAAAAGATACTGGAGAACTAGAGAAGGCTGAGAAAATGGGCAACCAAAATGATTAAGGAGTGGCTTTGTTGTCTGGAGGAATGCCTAGTAAGACTGGTGGGTGGGTGGGGGGCATGATCCAGGTGCATAAAATGGGGAAAGTCATAGAATCATAGAATCATAGAGTTGGAAGAGACCACAAGGGCCATCGAGTCCAACCCCCGGCCAAGCAGGAAACACCATCAGAGCACTCCTGACATATGGTTGTCAAGCCTCTGCTTAAAGACCTCCAAAGTAGGAGATTCCACCACACTCCCTGGCAACAAATTCCACTGTCGAACAGCTCTTACTGTCAGGAAGTTCTTCCTAATGTTTAGGTGGAATCTTCTTTCTTGTAGTTTGGATCCATTGCTCCGTGTCCGCTTCTCTGGAGCAGCAGAAAACAACCTTTCTCCCTCCTCTATGTGACATCCTTTTATATATTTGAACATGGCTATCATATCACCCCTTAACCTCCTCTTCTCCAGGCTAAACATGCCCAGCTCCCTTAACCATTCCTCATAAGGCATCGTTTCCAGGCCTTTGACCATTTTGGTTGCCCTCCTCTGGACACGTTCCAGTTTGTCAGTGTCCCTCTTGAACTGTGGTGCCGAGAACTGGACACAGTACTCCAGGTGAGGTCTGACCAGAGCAGAATACAGTGGCACTATTACTTCCCTTGATCTAGATGCTATACTCCTATTGATGCAGCCCAGAATTGCATTTTTAGCTGCCGCGTCACACTGTTGGCTCATGTCAAGTTTGTGGTCAACCAAGACTCCTAGATCCTTTTCACATGTACTGCTCTCAAGCCAGGTGTCACCCATCTTGTATTTGTGCCTCTCATTTTTTTTGCCCAAGTGCAATACTTTACATTTCTCCCTGTTGAAATTCATCTTGTTTGTTTTGGCCCAGTTCTCTAATCTGTCAAGGTCGTTTTGAAGTGTGATCCTGTCCTCTGGGGTGTTAGCCACCTCTCCCAGTTTGGTGTCATCTGTAAATTTGATCAGGATGCCCTTGAGTCCATCATCCAAATCGTTGATAAAGATGTTGAATAAGACCGGGCCCAAGACAGAACCCTGTGGCACCCCACTAGTCACTCTTCTCCAGGATGAAGAGGAACCATTGATGAGCACCCTTTGGGTTCGGTCAGTCAGCCAGTTACTAATCCACTGAGTGGTAGCATAGTCAAGACCGCATTTTACCAGCTTCTTTACAAGAATATCATGGGGCACCTTGTCGAATGCCTTGCTGAAATCAAGGTAGGCTACATCCACTGCGTTCCCTTCATCTACCAGGCTTGTAATTCTATCAAAAAATGAGATCAGGTTAGTCTGACATGACTTATTTTTCAGAAATCCATGCTGACTATTGGTGATCACAGCATTCCTTTCTAGGTGCTCACAGACTGTTTGCTTAATGATCTGCTCCAGAATCTTCCCTGGTATTGATGTCAGACTGACTGGGCGGTAATTATTTGGGTCCTCTCTTTCCCCCTTTTTGAAAATAGGGACAACATTTGCCCTCCTCCAGTCTGCCGGGACTTCGCCTGTTCTCCAGGAATTCTCAAAGATGACTGCCAGTGGTTCTGAGATCACATCTGCCAGTTCTTTTAATACTCTTGGATGCAGTTCATCTGGCCCTGGAGACTTGAATACATCTAAACTAGCCAAGTATTATTGTACTATCTCCTTAGTTATTCTGGGCTGTGTTTCCTTTGCTGAATCATTTGCTCCTAATTCTTCAGGTTGGGCATTGTTTTCTTTATCGGGGAAGACTGAGGCAAAGAAGGCATTGAGGAGTTCAGCCCTTTCTGTGTCCCCTGTTTGCATTTCACCATCTTCTCCTCTGAGTGACCCCACTGTTTCTTTCTTCTTCCTTTTGCTACGAACATACCCATAAAAGCCTTTTTTGTTGCTTTTAACCTCTCTAGCAAGCCTGAGTTCATTCTGTGCTTTAGCTTTTCTGACTTTGTGTCTACACGTGCTGGCTATTTGTTTGAATTCCTCTTTGGTGGTTTCCCCCCTTTTCCATTTTTTGTACACATCCTTTTTTAATCTTAACTCAGTTAAAAGTTCTTTAGATAGCCACCCTGGCTTCTTTAGGCACCTTCCATGTTTCCGTCTCATTGGTATTGCCTGACGTTGTGCTTTTACTATCTCCCTCTTAACAAACTCCCAGCCATCATGAACTCCCTTTCCTTTTAGTATTACTGTCCATGGGATCTCACCCAGCACTTCCCTAAGTTTTATGAAGTCGGCTTTCTTAAAGTCAAGAAATTGAGTCCTAGTATGCTTGGCTGCTCCTTTCCGCTGTATAGTAAACTTCAGAAGAGCATGATCACTCGCGCCTAATGATCCTTCCACTTCTACCCCACTAACCAGGTCATCAACATTGGTTAGGACCAGATCTAAAATGGCTGTTCCTCTTGTTGCTTCTCCCACTTTCTGGACAATGAAGTTGTCTGCAAGGCCAGTGAGGAATCTGTTTGACCTTATGCTCTTGGCTGAGTTTGACATCCAACAAATATCCGGGTAATTGAAGTCCCCCATTACTACTATCTCCCTTCCTTTTGCATGCTTGGCCATCTGTTCCAGGAAGGCATCATCTATGTGGATAGAGAGTGGTTTTTTTCTCCCCCTCTCATTACGCAGAAGTCATGGACATCCAAATAAGCTGGACGCTGGAAGATTTGGGATAGATGAAAGAAATACCTTCTTTGCATGCATGGAATTCATTCTCACCAAATGTAATGATAGCCACCAACTTGAATGGCTTTAAAAGAGGGTTGCACAAATCAATGGAAGATAAGGCTATCAGTAGCTATTAGCCCTGATGGCCATGCTCTGCCTCCGTGGTTGGTGGCAGTAGTGCTTACTGAGCAGCAGTTGCCGGAAGCTGAAAGAGGGGAGAGTCCTGCTCTTGCTCTCAGGTCCTGCTTGTGGGCCTTTGTGGCCACTGTGAGAACAGGAGGCTGGGCTGGACAGAGCCCCTTTGGCGCTCTTGACCTGCCCTGAACAAGGAGCACAAGACCCTTGCCACTTGCCCTCCAGTAAGTCATCTCTAGTGCACAAATTAAATCTTCCTCTCTTGTTTTATCCATTTTTATAAGGGCATTAGACTCCTTGGCTAACTGCAAAGGAATGCCAGACAAGCACCGCCTGTTCTTCTGCTCAATAAAAAGCACATTAAAAACAAAAACACAAAGGGAAATATTAAACACCCCAGGTGGGAGGGGATGCTCCAGTTGCACAGGGCACCGTTGGCTGGCAAGCCCACTTTCTCTGCTATAGAAGGCAACCAGACACCGTTCTATCACCACAGGAAGCCTCAGTGAGGGCAGGAAGTCTTTCTGACAGCATGGTCCCTGTGCATCATGCTAAAAGATAGTAACACAGGAGGATGGAAGACAAGACATCCCTGTGCTAACAGAGTGATGGCAAGATGTGCCCCTCTTTGGCCTCATCCAAGAGACAGGCTCTTCCTAAAACAACACCAGAAGCCTGCCCAGCAGCCAGAGTAGGGGTGGCCAGCAAAGGGAACTCTTTGCACAGAGCCCAACGCTTACCTTGAAGCAATGGGAGAAGAATGAAATGGTGTCCAGGACAGTGAGAGCAACCTCTGTCGCTGTGTTGCCCTCCAGCAAAGCCTGGTGCACAATGTCTGCCTCTGATGTGCCAGCACCTGCAAAGAAGGAAAAGAAGCATGCTGCAAGTGGCACTGACAGGTGTTGCTCTCCAGCCTTTTTTCATTGTCGAAGACAGCAGAAATGGATTTGCAGGCAGGGTTTAAATCCAGGCTTTCTGGAGAGCTTTAGCAAGGGCTATTGGTGGTTTGAAAGGAGAATGTCTTGAAGCTACTATATGTGGGAACTGGGTTCAAGTCCCAGCACATCCACAGATGAATCAAGGTCCTGACTTGGGCTCCCAACTGTAACATGGAAGTCAGAGGCTGGAGGTGGAGTCTCCTAGGTGCATTTGCCCTGTTGTTGTTTCTCAAACACACAAATAGTCTAAGGCAGGGGTCTTTGTTAAGGGTTTTGGGAACTGTAGCTCAGCTAAGATGCTGCCAAATATGTGGTGGAAATTCAGGGCCCCCTCTTTCCTGTGAGTCACATAGCAGCCACAGAAGCTCCCAGGATGCTGCTGCAGTCCAGCCAGTGGCCACACTGCTTGCCCCTCAGCATCTTCTCAACACCTACTGTGGTTAAGGGTGAAGGAGCTGTCCAGGCTGCTCAAGTGCTGGAGACGGGTTTGCATGGCCCCAGCTCTGCTGCGGAGGGCTGGCATCGTCTGGGATTTCCGGTCAGTGCCCATGTGCTTTGACAGCCAAGCATCGTTGACCCTGGAAAAGGAGAGAGGGATTTTTGCTGCGTCATGTCATGCCTACCTGGTGCCAAACACAGAGTCCCCAGAGGACAAACCAGGCATGCCCTTGAGTAGCAGGCAGTGATTGAACCAGTGCTGAGGAACCATGGGAGGCAAGCACATGGGGAGAGACCTGCTGGACAACCCTTGGAGCTGTCAGAGGTGCAGGTGGTGCCACTACCACCCAGTCCTTGAGAATGCCAGTACCAAAAGGTCCTGGCCGAAATGCAATGGAGCAGCATTTGCTTATGGACCCAGAGTCAATGTGTAGCTTCTGTGTAAGCAATCAGTGGAGCTCCTTTATGACTAGCATTTGGGGCTAGTCACAGGGGGTGCTCTAAGGGGCTGCAGTATATGAGGTCTCCCTCTTGAGCCTTCCAGTTGCTCAATAGCCATCAGCTCCTTGTTCCTTGCATCTGGTTCTGGTTCCCCCTCCGTGCCATGTTTGTGCCTTGCCTGTGCTTTTGGCCTTGAGCTGTTGCTTGACCCAGCCTCCGGGTCACATTTTGGACCCAGTCCAGTTCCCTGAGGAGGACCTTGGCTTGTTGAGACCATGCCACATCTTGCATCCTGCTCTATGGGGCAAGTCTTTTGCTGAGACAATTCTAGGATTTTAGGATTTTAATGTTGCTTTTCCAGTTTGCTTTATCCATTACAAAGGAAGGAAGGAAGGAAGGAAGGAAGGAAGGAAGGAGAGAAATGGTTCACTTCCCCAACTCTGCAGATCATCACTCAAATCATACCTTGCAATGTTTCTTTTCCCCACATATCTGAAGTGAAATAAACACACTCTAAAGAGAAGAGAAAAAAATCCATGTAAATGTCATGTGCAAGAAGCAAACGTAAAGGAAGGATGATCTGCTTGCTCCCCATCCGCTCTGAGTCAGATCATTGATCTATTTGCCTTGGTATCACCTACTGGCAGCAGCACTCCAGGATTTCCCCAGCCCTGTCTGGAGGGAATTGAAACAGGAAAATTGTACATGCAAAGCAGGTGGGTCTACCACTGAGCTATACAAATTATATATATATATATAATTATATATATATATATATGAGCTTTTTTGTAAAGAGGTTAAAGCACTTTATTCTGGTTGATGAGGACACTCTTCTATTTTCTCCATTCGTTCTCTTTTAATTTTCATTTATTAGGATTAGGAATGGACAATTCTGTCAATCTTTGTTTTCTCAGTACCCATTTTTCCCAGTCTTAAGTTCAGTTCCCCATATTTTCACAAGAGTTTATGATTTTTTTTAAAAGGCCCACATAAAAATTCACCATCATTTTAGTGCTGATCGCTCTTAACATATGCATTTAATGCAATCCCCTAACATCATGCAATTTAATATATGCAGTTTCATGCACATTTTACCCCAGTAGGTGCATTTTTGTACACATTATTTGGCTGGAGAACTACATTGCAAACATTGGAGAGGTGCAGATTTCAAAAGACAGCTGCATTTCTGTTTGCATGTATTGTTTCAGAAAGCAGAAATTAAGTAAATTTGCTTTTAAATGTGAACTGAATCGAATTTCTCCCACTTCCTTAACCAGGACACTTTCCTTCTTTTCGCACCCATTAGGCACCACTAAAGGATATCCAGGAGGCTACCTGAACAGTTTCCCAGGTGATGGAAAGCTGAAACCTCAGCAGGGGAGGGTGCTCAGCGCTCCCCCTCTTCTACCTGCCTATTAATTTATTGTTGTATGTAACATACTTACAACCTGCTTTTTAAGAAAGGTATTTTTACAACACTGCTTATAAAAATGCGTAGCAAAACACAACAAGGAAATATAGTTTTAAACAATTTAAAATATCAATTCCATACTACTGTTGTTGCTTTTTTAAAAAAGAAACGCAGCACAAGAACAGGAGAAGCTAAACACACACAGAGCCAGATTGCAGCACGTTTCCGCGGCCCAATTTACATTGACCTCTGAAGGCCACAGAAAAGGACCAGGTTTACATGAAAGCATCCAGGAATGAAGCTTGCCTAAATGAAAGTTGCAATCAATACATAGGCCCTGCATCGCTTCCCCTAAGGGCAAGAAAAGAAGAAGCTGGCAGGTGGATTTTGAGCAGGCAAAGAGCAGGGAGAGGTTGTCAGCAGTTCCTTCCTCCCTTCCCCCTTGCTGTGCCTCTGCTAAATTGGTAGCCTCCCACAACTGCTTTACAGTGCTGCTATTTTTAAAAAAGAAAAAGAAAAAAATATTTAACAAAATTTATAAACCACTTGACTGTAAAAACAACCACCTTGACATGGTTTACAATAGTATAAAATAAAATGTTGAAATTATCAATAAAAAGCTGTTGAAAAACAAGTATGAAAAATATTCAAAAGATTATTAGAATCAATGGTAGCTAAAAAGAAATGTCAGGTGTAACTACTAGATGTCTGGACAGCCTTGCTTAAACAAGTGTTTCATGAGGTGTAGGGCGAAGGCAGCTGCCTGATGTCAACAGTGGGTGCTGCCACTCTGAAAGATTGATTTCTTACCAGAGCAGAACTAGTATTATGTGGCTCCTGTAGTGGTGCCAGTTCTGCAGATTGAAGCAGTCGAGTGGGCACATGTGTGGGTAAAGCAACCCCACTGGTAAACTAATCCAAAGCCATTAAGGGCTTTACATACTAGTAGTGACATGTTGAACTTGGCCTGGTAGCCAATTAGCAGCCAGTGCAGAGCTCTGAGCAGAGGTGTTATGTATTGACAGGTCCTGCTGGCAACCCTGCTGCAGAATTCTGCACAAATTGCAAGGGAAGAGCCACCGGTGCCAGAACAAACTGTGGTTAAGCTCTACCACGCTTCTGGTCACTGAGGCTACAAGCGTCTCCAGCACAATACTGAATCCAGGAACACCCCCAATCTGTGTGGCTTTCCCTCAGGAAGAGTGCAATCCTGTCCAGGGCAGGCAACTGACCAACTTCCTGGACACAGAAACCACTCACCCACAGTACCACTGTATTGCCAGGATTCAAGCTCAGATTACTTTCTCTCATCCATCCCACTACTCAGTCCAGGCCCTGCACAGCCTCTCCTGATTCAAACGTTATGGAGAAATAGAGCTGAGTGTCTCCTTGCCCCCAACACTTATAACAGCTTCTACCAGTGGCTTCATGTAGATATTAAATAGCAGTGAGGATAAAATAGCGCCCTGAGGCACCCCACAACAAAACCGTCATGGGGCCAAAAAGTCCTCACCCAATGCTACTCTGTGGACTTGGTCCTGTAGGAAGGGCTTGAACCACAGTATCACAATTGCACCAGCTTTCATTCAATGGAGCTCTCCAGGAGGATACAATGGCCAATGGTATCAAAAGCAACAGAGAAGCAGGAGCAAAGTCCCTCTCGCCCTGTAAAGGACATCTATCCAAGGTCAACTCAGTCCTGGGCACAGGCCTGAGCTCAGATGGGAGCAGATCTCAATAGTTTGTGTCATCTAAATATGCCTGCAGCTGCCCCACCACAGCCCTCCCCCTCCTCCTTTCCCAATAAGGTGGTATTAGAGTCTGATCCATCGTTATTCCTGTTATCGGTTGATGCCTCCTCCCATGTGTACTGTTGAACTTAAGACCTCTGATTTCCAGACTGGGAATGACACAAGTCATTGATTTCCCAGTGGAATCCCAGAGATTTGTAGTCTGGGTGGAATTCTTCCACTTGGAAATATCAACTTTCTCACACCCAACGACTTTTCCTTTCCCTTTTTAAGATGAAGACTCTCAAACAATTAATAAATAAAAACTTACTCAAGAAGAACGAGGACGTTCATCAGTTCCTGGGGGGATATTTTGTTCCAGTAAGATAACAAGGTATCTGAAATAGAAAGGAAACACAGCTCAAGGCGTCTGGTGCCCTCCCTCAAGCCCAGAGTACCAATTACTGGGAGCCCTCCATGAAATGGACATTATCATGAGTGGTGGAGGGGTGTGACCACCCCTGCATGAGCCAGAGGAGTAAGGCCTTCAAACATGGAAATACTCATGAGCCCCATGGGGACATCTTAGGGAGGCTAGTTGGATTAGGATGAGGCATGGGAGGAGGGAATGAGCAGGGTGGGGACAGAATGCGTCTGGTCCGTTGGACCTCTGAGCTTCCTCTGAGCTTCCTTGAAAGGATGCCACAAGCATTGACTTGGACCCCAGAGAGGGACCCAGCGAGGTGTCTGAAGAGAAGCCTGGTCCAATGTTGCCTCATGTTCCTTTCTTGCCTCTATAACTCCCTCCCCTGCTGGGTGCTCCTCTCAGTGAGTCTCCATCTGTAGAGGGCAAGTCAGAAGACAAGACAGACTTTGAGCAGGTGCTGTTTCCCTCCCCGCTGTCCAGGATGTGGAGACACCAGTGCAGAGAGATGTCCCAGGCCCAACACACTAGAAGGCGATCTGATCTGCTTGGCTAGTGCAAAGGCACTTCTCACTTGCTTGCTACACCAATGCTGTGCTTGCCCTGCTCCTTTACGACAGGAATTCTGGGGGGAGGTCAACTGTTGGAGGAGCATCTTAGCCTGCTTAGCTTGTTGTGACTTTAACTGCTTTGAGCTTTATTAAATTTTCTGGCCAAAACTGCAATCTGAGTTGAAGTTCTTTGCCTAGCGACAACCAGGAGTCACCTTCAATGTTACTTTTTAGCCAACTCACATATCAGAGCCCTGTAATGACTCTACCGCTAATGAGCAAATGTATGGATCCCAGGAAAGTAGATCATGGTCACTTTGGTCTTCTTCCTGCCATGCTGCTGGTGCGCTGAGTTAACTCATGGTTGGCTTAGAGGAGGGGTTCCCAAACCGTGATCCATGGACTACCAGTGATCAATGAGATTCATTCATGTAGTCTGCAGTGTCTCTGCATTAAATATTCTTACTGATTTTTAAATTGCATTTTAAGTGCTTTTTAAATTTCACTGTGTTTTATCGCATCATCGCTTGAATTTTATGGAATTCAAACTGAAATGCAATAAAATGCAATGTAATAAATAAAAGAAGCAATTGAATACAATTAAAAACCACCCAGCACAACATACTACATTTGCTGCAATAGGCAGAAAAATCACTAAGTGGCCCACCCATGTTGCAGTGACACTGGGAAAGGCCAAGATACCCTTCTTTGACACAGCAGAGCAACTGACCTTCAGAAACCATTTTAATGATGTAAAGGTAGCAGATCAGGAGGCTCCGGATCTCGTACTGGTCCAGCCGCCCGAACTGGGAGATGCTGCTGCGTGTAGAACTTCTCCGCATCTGTTTTAATCATCACATGCCAAAATTGGAACAAGAAAGAAAGAAAAGGAAAAAGTTGTTAGTAATGAAGTCCCAGAAGACTAGCCACACGGACCTGTCACATTGTTTAGATTTTAGGGCTTGAAATGGACTCAAGGGCTGAGGCAGAGTCCTAGTCTAGTGAGCTACTTGGGGTGGTGTGCATTCAAGGCTCAAACCCCTTTTTCAGGCACGGAAGGGGGTAAGCATGGCAACATGGGCCCCTGTTATTGTTTGGAGGACAATATGGAGCCAGTGGACTGGCCAGGCCTGGTATAAATACAAGGGGCCTGTCCTTCTACAGAGAGGGTCCTTTGGTGTGCCTAGGCTCCCCTCAGGCTCCCACCTGCGGCCTTTCATCTCTGACTCAAGCTCCACCAAGTGGCATGGAGAACATTCCCTCCAGCTCTCAATTCAGGCCCCAGCCAGTCCTGATAAGGGCTGACCCCGACACTGCTCTGGTGATGCCTAGCTGAGGGGGAAAGGAGGGATAAGCCCCTCTCATCCCCTCATGACATGCTTCCCCTTCAAGCTTCAGACTCAGCAGCTGCGTTGCACAAAAGGAAAACAGAAGAATTGCAGCTCAACATGGAGCTCTGCTCCAGAGCAACATCTGGAGGCTAGGAAGCAGTGTTGTTTACAAATCTCAAGAGCCACTACAGCAGAAGAAGCAGCAGCCACTGTCTGCATTCTCTAGAGCTTTGGTGGCTGGTCCCCAATTGGGCCTGGAGGGGTGAAGGGCAGAGCAGAGAACAGTGGGTGGAACCAAGGTTCACAACAGATGTAAGTCAGTGACTCGGAGCAGGGGGAGTGTGGCTGGCCCTGTTCTGCAGAATAGCATTCTTCCTGAGATACAACAGACATCCACTACCTGCACTTTATGGGAGCAACTGAAGGTGGTTCTGTTCTGACAGGCTTTCCGAGATGGATAATGGAGTCATTGCCACGAGTGTCCACTCGTTAGGGTTTTAGCCTTGTTTTAAATGTACTTGCTGCTTTTGTGTTTTTATCTGTTTCTAATCATCATGTGTAAATCGTCTTGATAATGGTGGTTTAGAAGGTGATTAATTAATAAATAGATGGTGATGAATCATAGAATTATAGACTTGGAAGTAATAATAATAATAATAATAATAATAATAATAATAATGGGAGCCAGCTCTAGATGGAGACACTTCTCCCTGCACCCCCACTCTCACATTTTCTACTGGTCCCTCTCCTGCACCTTTAACAGCATGCAGAAATTAAGCAGGTGAAGCTCTATCAATGCTAGGAAAAGCCTGCAGTCTGAGCTCCTGTGTGTTTACTTAAAATAGTTCTGGAATATTGGCATTACATTTTCACTGGTGCTGCATTTCTCCGGAGATCCAGCTGCCCCTTCACTGCTGAGGGATCCTTTGGAGTCTTCCCTCTTCAGGGCAAGCCCATTCTGGAGAGCCGTGCCATAAACTGTAAAGAGAGGAGAAGGTGGTTGCAAGTCAGTTTGCAGGGCAGTGCCTCATCCCAGCTCAGTCCAGAAATGAAACAAGATTCTTTCTGAGTTGGAAAAAGTCCACATTACACATCTGTGAAGTGGCCCATTCTCTGGGCACAAGGTCAATCCCCTTGTAAGCACTCAGTATTCTGTGGCCACTGACCAAGCATGGCTGAGTACTTAAGCTGTTCAAGACCATTCACTGGATGTACAGCATAAGTGGGATTTGACATCTGGAAGCCAATGCTCGTATCTACAGCAATGTACACCAGTCCCTTTCCCCAAACTCAGAAGCCTCCTCTGGTGGACAAAAATGTAATTCTATATCCCCAGGATGACTGCCACAGACCGGTACTCTCTTGCTTACGTGAATCTTTGTCGACGATTAGGCTTGACCTGTTGGAAGGCAATGTGAAATTGCACATAAACTCATCTCTGGATGCCTGGTGGGGAAATGAAAAGATGGAAAGGTTTTGGAGGAGGAGATGTTGGCTCATGTTCAAGTCCAAAGCATGAAGAGAGTCAAAAGAAAACCCACCACCCCCATCGATCTTGGGTTATTAGTCATGACAGAGAAATGGAAACCCCACAGACTGACTGGATCGCTGAGTGATAAGAGCAGAAGAAGGCTTTTGCCTCTGCCTTTAACCTTCCCAAAGGGAACTAGGTCACTGCAGCATGATGGGCCAGATGGCCAGCAAAGCTCGTCTGATGTTCTGCCTCCCTTCCAATTAATGTGCACACTTCCCACATTGCTGGTGCTGGAAGATGATAAAGTGAACTCTTCCTATGTTGTTTTGACAACAACAACAACTTTTAACCCAAGAGCTTTTTGGGCTGCTTCTATTTCTCTTGTAAATTGGCAGAGCTGGAGTGCATAGCCCCAGGCAATTCTGAATAACACAGCTGCTGTTAGTGTAATAGCTCCACTCTGAGCCCAGTTTCTTGCTCATGCTGCTCTGGATGACATTTGCTTGGCTCTCAAGCCCTGTTCAGAAGTTGTGCCTGAAGACAGAAGGGCCACATGAGTACAGGGGCCAGAGTCACATGCAACTGCCACTCCTCCACTATCCCCAGGAACGTCGGCTACAACCGCTCCACCCTCTGACCTTCCATGTTGAATAGGAAAGGTCTGAACAGGGTTTCTAGACACCTCCTTGCCAGTGGGAACCCTGATAGCATAGCCTAGCACTGAGTCAGACCATTGGTCTACGCTGACTGGCAGTGGCTCTCCTGGGTTTCAGGCAGGGGACAAACACCAGCCCTGCTTGGGAAATGCCAGCCTGGGACCTTCTGCAGGCAAAGCTACTGAACCCTAGCCCTTCTGTAAAGAAGGGCTCCTGGTCTCAAAGAGACCCCCAGATGCACTTAGAAATAACTTGCAGAACTTTGCACTCAGCAGGAGCATGAAGGGTGGCTGCAGCCCTGCCAGACCCATGAGCACTCCCACCATGGATGTGCAGCCTCTAGAGGGGAAGGTCATTCAAGGAGGTTCTTGCAGGAAAGCATGTTCACCACTGGCCTTCTCATGCACCCTTACAAAGCAACTGTACTGTTTGTAAACAGAGCTAAAAACAGACATTCTCCATTAGCTTGAGGGAAATGCAAGTCATTTTTACTACAAAATTACTCACAGAATTTGACATGGTGCTGCCAGAGTACAGGGTGTCCCGGCCGGCCAGCCGCTGGATGTTCTCCAGAAGAAGTCCAGCCAAGGGCAAGTACAGCAGAGCTATTTTGGCCTGCTGGTTCTGCAAGAGAGAAACGATAACTAAGGGCCAAGCTAGCTGTGATGTATATTTCCTTGTTTTATTTATTTATAACATTTGTTAGTCACTTTATTGATGGAGCCAAGTCATGAGCAGCTTCACCTGTTTAACTTCTGCATGCCATTGTTGCTGTTAAAGATACAGGAGTGGGACCACAGAATCATAGAATAAGAGAGCTGGAAGGGACTGCAAGGGTCATCTAATCCAATCCTTGCAAATGCAATAATATTTTTGTCCAGTATGGGGCATGGATCCAGGACCCTGAGATTAAGAGTCTCATGCTCTACTGACTAAGCTACCCGGCTGGTGGGAGTGGAGGTTTGGGGAGAAGTGTCTCCACCTGTAGTTGTATTCATTTATTTATTTTATCCCTTCACCATCATTAGCTGTGATTCTTGCATTGCAAGGGGGTTGGACTAGATGGCCCTTGGGGGTACTTTCCAGGTCCACATTCCTTTGATTCTATGATCTTGCCCAGCGAAACCCAAAGCGACTTACAACCAGACAGAAAACACCCCTCCCCACCACAGAGACATTAAAACCAAGGGGTGGGGGAGGAAGAAATACATCATAAACATCACACACACTTCTAAAAGGGCACAGATAGTTGAGAGCCAAAGGGCTGCTTATATAGGACTGTTTTTGCCTGGTGTTTCAATGGGTCTTGTCATCTGACATGCAGGTTTTAAAAAATGTATCAGCAAGGTAGGGTGGGGAATTGAAATGCGGGAGACGTCCAATTCAGCTCACATCCAAAGGCAGATCTACTAAAGCTGCACTTCTCAAAATAATATGCAAATTGAAGTATGGCTGTCCTTCAGAATTTGCACTTATTTGAATTTCTCAATTTGGTTCTCCAAACAAGCAGTGTTTACAAAAATGCATAAATTAGGGGAAATTGTGTATAAAGTTGAATATATTAGTGAGAACACTGAATTGCCTTTTATTAGGGAAACTGTGTTCTTAAGTGGAAACTCAATACAAAAATGTATGTAAAGAAAGAAAGAAAGAGAAAGAAAAAACCGCTTTGGGGGTGTTTGCATTTTCCAATACTAACTCTGCAACTGCAAGACCTGGGAATAAGCTTTTTTCTTGAAGGAAAATAAAAGCAGGTTCCCATGAGCCCAACTTCTAAAAAGAAACCAGAAAAAGGTTTCCCACGAGTCCAATTTCTATGCAGGACACTGAATTTGGTACGTGCAGAACTGGAGGAAGCCAGACAGCCCTCAAGGGAGATCATGACAGCAGCGACTGAGGGTTTGATGATGGACAGTCCTGGTAGCAATTACTTCTGAAGCTGGAACCGGGGAGAAGATAAACGTGCTCCAAGTGGTCAAGAAGCAGCTCTAGATACCCCTGGACTCCAGAGTAGGAAGGGGTTAAGCTCCCCAGATACTCAAGGCTGCAAATCTTCTTGCAAAGACCATCTTGGGTAGTTTGCCATGGTCGGCTTTCTCTACAGAACAGACAGCAGCGCCTGAAAGATTTTCAACCCTGACACATTGCTAGCATGGGAAGTGTGATTCCCCACCCCCAAGGTTTCCCCCATTCCCTGAAAATTTCCTACCACCACCATGCCTTCCTGGGACTCAGTGTGGGAAGCCAGTCCTATGCCTGGTCCCACATTTGCCAGCAACATGGGCTACCAGTGGGTGAAGCCCCAGCTGGTGAGGACTGGAAAAGCTGAAAGTGATACTGTCAGCACTTGCAATGAAAGCTGCTGGGTCCTATCTAGAGAGAAAACATAAGCCCAAGAGCCTTATGAAACAATAAGAAGTTCATATCTGGGAGTGCAATCAAGTGGGCAATCTGAGCACGCCTGACAACTCTAGTCAATTCCACAAGGATTGTAAAGAGGCTTCTCCTGGTTTAGCACCATCAAGCGGGCAGCACTGATCACCTCATACTGCATAACATCAGGTGATCCAAACTTCAAAAGAGAAATCTGTTTTTCCTTTGCAGACCTGGCCTGAATTTAAGCTGGGACTGCAAAGGAAGGATTATTATTTTTTTGCAGTTGTGGTTGAACTGAAAATTCCTGCCAAAAGTAGGACCCCACTTGGTGCTGAATTTAAATTCAGGGCTGACCACATGCCCCACTTTGTAAAGAAATAAGCAGGGGTTGACTTTGGGCTCTCAAATCTCAGTGGCACTCTGTGTGATGCTAAAATTCAGTGCCCACCAGTCTCTTACACCCCTGTAGGGGGGCACCCAGCCCAACCACACTGGTTGTGCTACCCCAAAACTGCCTGGGAGTTCCTGAGTAGAGCTGATTTTCAGTCAGGGTTGCAGTTGGGGACAAACTTTAATTCAGTGCTGACCCCAAGTCCATTTTCACCAGGGACTGACTGCTCAGCTGGGCATCAGAGCCATGGGGGACCATTAACAGTGACTCCCCCAAAAGCCTCAGGCAGGAATATTATGAATCAAGCAGTCCTTGAAGCATCCTGGACCCAGACTGTCAAGGCCTTGTAAATTAATAAAAGAACCTTAAGCCTGGCCTGGTAGCTAGTGGTAACTTTTGAGTACAGGAGTTATGCTCTGGTGACAGGCAGCCTCCATCAGACCTTGTTTTTCCCCAGCGATGGAACCTGGGGCACCTAGAGCAGGGGTCGGCAACCTAAGGCCCGTTGGCCGGGGGTCATTTAACCGGCCCATGAGCCGCCCCTGAACCGAGTTGCCCACTCAGCAAGTCCCCATGCACTGTGCTAATCTGCGTGGATGCAGATGTCAGAAATCACGCATGTGCGTGATCTGGCCCACAGAGGGATCTCTGCTGCATTGAACTGGCGCAGGCAAGGTAAACCTTGCTGACCCCTGACCTAGAGGCAGGGAAAGTGGATATGATGCCTGATAGTGGAAGCCAAGCCAGGTCTCTGCCTTCCAAGAAAACTCCTCCTTTCCTCTTCCCTTCTCACAAATGCGACCAAGAACCTGGTTATGCACTAAAATGGGTTCAGAGGCAGCTTCTGCAGCGGACAAAATAGAGCTGGCTTCACCAGGCATGGGGATCCTTTTTTGGCCCTAGGATCACATTCCCTTCCTGGAAACCTTCCAAGGGCCACATGCTAGGAGTGGGCAGAAACCAAAAGCCAAAGTGGGCACAGCCACAGAGGCAAATGTTTCCTTTGTGCCAGTGGCTAGTTTCTAAACACACACGCTCACACACCCCTTCATTCAGGCAAGCAAGAGACATAATCGTAGCCCATGGACACTTCCCAGCCTGGCAAAACCACTCAAGGAGCATGAGAAGCAGCACCAGTGAGGAGTGTAGCCTGGAGAGAGTTTTGAGGGCTGGAGAGAGAAGCCTTGAGGGCCTGAATTTTCCCACCACTGGAATACACCATCACTCAATATCACTATACCTTATGCTGGTATCTGTTGTCAAAAGCATGTTTTATCATAAGGCTCTTCAAGATGCTGATGGCCATGGATCTGATGTCGTAGTTGTCATGCAGAGCCATAGACGTCTCTCTCAGGAGCAAGCCCACTAAGTAGTGGTGGCGGCAATATTCATCAGACAAGCTGTATTCAAGGTTTGCATCTGCCGTGGAAATGAAAAACAAGGGCCATGTTTCACTTTCTGTGACTGCAGTGCGTTAAGGGCTTGGGTGGCAGCGATGGCAATGCAGCCTCTCAAGGAAACGGGCTGAGCTGCCAGGTGGGTCACACAGGGGAATAAGGCAAGCAGGAGGGACTCTGGCTGCTGTTGGCTAGTTTGTGCGGATCTCGTTATGACAGGCAGAAAGGCCCAAGGAAAGATGAAGGGGCCTAGGAAGTTAGCAAGTCAAGTGAAGGTGAGTGGGTGATGGAGACAGCACCCTGAGTTGGCATGGTAGGAACATGAGAACTTAAAAAATTAAGAAGAGCCTTCTCAATCAGGATAATAACCCATCAAGTCCAGCATCCTATTCTCACAGTGGTCAAATGTTGTAATCCGCCCTGGGATCTTGAGTTGAAGGGCAGTAAGTAAGTAAGTCAGTCAGTAAGTAACAACAACCGTGTTCTCCTAGTGGCCAACCAGGAGCCCCAGTGGGAAAACCTGCAAAAAGGATTCATGCACAAGAGCAGCTTCTGTGGTTTCCAGCAAGTGGTCTTCAGAAGCATCACTGCCTCCCAGTCTGGAGGCAGAGCATAGACATCATGGCTATTAACCATCAACAGCCTTGTCTAATCCCCTTTTAATGACATCCCTGCCTCCTGTGGGAGGTCTTGAAGATCATCTGAGGAGATCCTGCTAGTTGTTTCATGACAAGTGGATTTCAGTGAATTATCTGGAAGCCGGCCTTCTTGGAGAGAGCAGCCGGCATCAGGAATGCCCTCCCTTGGGCCATTAGCAAGGCAGCAACATTAATAACCATTAAGAGCCTCTTAAGAACATATGTTTATCCTAGCTTTCCTCTTTTAGTTTTATTTCTCTACTGCTCAGGTTTATTTGTGCCTGGTGGCAATGATTAGGGCTGGACGATATACTGTCCAAAACCAGTTTGAAGTCCATATTACAATATTGATTTCACAGTACTTGACCTGGCAATATACTGTTAATCATTATGTGCATGTGCACATGTGCCAAACTATAGTGGGCCCTGGGGGTCCAAGCACCTGCCAAAATTTTCTTGTAGGTGCTCAGCACCCACACTGCAGGGCCCCCAGTGCAACTTCTGGTGCCTCGCAAGACCTCGGAACCTGACTTCCAGTGCCAGAAACACCACTACTGAGACAATGTCCTTCCCTGTCATGTTGAATCTGCCTTATGCCTAGCTCATTATTTTCTCTCTAGGGTTTGGTGCAGGGTTTCCCTCAAACCTCTGCAAGTTGCTCCCTTTAATGCTGGGGACTGAACCTGGGACCTTCTAGATTAGGGGTAGGCAACCTAAGGCCCGTGGGCCAGATGCAGCCCAATCGCCTTCTCAGTCCGGCCCACGGATGGTCCAGGAATCCACGTGTTTTTACATGAGTGGAATGTGTGTTTTTATTTAAAATGCATCTCTGGGTTATTTGTGGGGCCTGCCTGGTGTTTTTACATGAGTAGAATGTGTGCTTTTATTTAAAATGCATCTCTGGGTTATTTGTGGGGCATAGAAATTCATTCATCTGCGCCCCCCCCCAAATATAGTGTGGCCCACCACATGGTCTGAGGGACGATGGACCAGCCCACAGCTGGAAAAGGTTGCTGACCCCTGTTCTAGATGCAAAGCACATGCTCTAGTAATGGGGTACAAACCCTCCCACAACCACCAGCAGCAATTATATTGTCCTTAATGGGTTGAAAAATGTGCACTCTATTTGATGGCTTGGCCTACGTGAACTGCAGTTCAGTCCATTCCTTCTTCCTGAATACTTCTCGGTAGTGGCACCCGCCCTGTGGAATGCCCTCCCATCAGATGTCAAAGAAATAAACAACTACCGTATTTTTCGCTCTATAACACGCACCCGACCATAACACACACGTAGTTTTTAGAGGAGGAAAATCCGTAGGCATGCCACCCGTAGGCATTCCCTCCATAACACGCACAGACATTTCCCCTTACTTTCTAGGAGGAATAAAGTGAGTGTTATAGTGCAAAAAATACGGTATATGACATTTAGAAGTCATCTGAAAGCAGCCCTGTTCAGGGAAGTTTTTAATGACTGATGTTTTAATGTATTTTTAATCTTTTGTTGGAAGCCACCCAGAGTGGGCAGGGTATAAATAATAAATTAAATAATTTATTAAATAAATAATTTACTAAATAAATAAATTATTATTATTATTATTATTATTATTATTATTATTATTAATCATTATCTCCTGAGCAAGAGCAAACTGGAGCATACAACCCTGTGTCTAATCCAACCTCTATGGCCAAGGCCTGAGGTCAAGGATAAAAGTTGCATGGTGATCCATGAGCAGTTTGGATGTTTATGGCAACTCTTTTGGAACACAGAAGTTAGTCCATGAAAAGTTAATGTTGCCATCCATTCTGTGCTTTTGTTAAAGAGTCACCCGACAGTGACCTAGATATGCACCCTCATAACCCTGAAATCCTGAAGCTCTACAGGGTGCCGTTTACAGAGAGGGGAAACATGCTGCCCCAGGTGGGCCAGCTCAGCATTATCTTGGATTCAGCAAAAGCAGAAAGCAGTTGTCAGAAACTGAGTTAGTTGGCTTAAGAATCAATCCTGCATGCTTTTAACTGAAATGCATTGGGTGCGAAAAACAAGCTGATCAGTTTAAGAAGCATTGGCTGCATGGCAGTGTTTGTCAAAAAATGTACCAGCTGATTTGAAGTTGCAGTTGATTTGTCATGAAGCTTCCCAGCAGGGATTTCCCAAACCCAGCCCTACCCCAGATGTACCTACTGAAGTGAA
This sequence comes from Podarcis bocagei, assembly GCF_964188305.1. Taxonomy (NCBI): domain Eukaryota; kingdom Metazoa; phylum Chordata; class Lepidosauria; order Squamata; family Lacertidae; genus Podarcis; species Podarcis bocagei. The sequence continues at coordinate 51,554,762 of NC_138140.1, read as the reverse complement.
CCGTTCCAGAACCATGGAAAAGAAATCTAATTAATGTGTAAAAGGGAAACAAAAAGGAATCAATAATATATATAGTCAGTTTTCAATTAACCATGGTACATATACCGTGCAACACAAACGGACACAGGAGGTTTTTGAAGTAAGCTGAATCCCAAAGGATCTTGAAGAAGCAACCTCAAAATGAGATCTACAGGCCTGTGGATCAGCTCAGGTGCCTCAGAGCTTTCTGGTGAAAAACAGGCAGGCAATGCCTTGTGTTTCTGTAAAGGTAAAGGACCCCTGGATGGTTAAGCCCGTCAAAGGTGACTCTGGGGTTGTGGCGCTCATCTCGCTTTTCAGGCCGAAGGACCTGGCATTTCTCCAGACAGCTTTCTGAGTCATGTGGCCAGCATGACAAACCACTTCTGATGCACTGAGGACCATGTTTCTGTACATCACAATGAAGGAGACTTTTGCAAATGAGTTGAGTGTGCAAGTGTCTATACATTCTAAACTCTTTAGGAATGTGAGGTGCAGCAAAGGGTTTCAGTGGGTTTCAAAAGGTTAGTTGGTATTAGGGTTAGTAAGACTGTGTTTTGGAGTTAATTCCATGCTTTGCTTTTGACGAAGAGGACTGTAGCCCACAGATGCTCATGCTGTAATAATTGTGTTAGTCTTTTAAAGAACCACAATATTATTTTTAGTGTTTGAAGCCTTCCTGTGATGGAAGTGTTCAAATGATGTCTGCCCCCTCCCTGAGTGCTTAGGAGTTGCAGAATGCACAAAAGTTATGATGGATCAATAATAACTAAATATCAGCCTTTTAAGCCACTCAGCTGAGGACTTACCTTGGCCTCGCTGAAGTTTCGGTTTGGCAAAGGTCATTGGCAAATTTAATGGAATGTAGTGCTCGTGGTTACAGATTGTCTGCAGGAATTCAAACTTGTATTCCAGCAACAGCTAGATGCGGAGGAGGAAAAAACCAAAAACCACAAACATAGTATTAATGCACACTAATCTGTGACACTAATCATCTTCTTGCCTCCACAAGTCTGGCCATGTTACCTTTGGGTCTTTGGGGCTGAATCCAGAAATGTAGTCATTGATCAAGTTGAAAATAAATCCCCGGTCCATGAATGTCAAGCATCGCTGCAGAAGATAAAAAGAAAAGAAAAAAATGTGTTCTGTCAGAGTCTGCAGAAAAAGGGCTTCCAACCTATTTCACAGCACACCCTGAAAAAAGCTCCCTGTAGGATCTTGGAACTTCTATCTGTGGGGCTTAAATCTTAGGAGTGAGGATAATGAGCTGCTAGATTCAAACAGGCGAATCTACTAGCCGCCCATAGGCCCTTTACCTGCACCCTTCAAGAACAGAGGAAGCAGGGGGCCTGGCTTTTCCTGCCCTACAGGACCACCTTTGGAAGTGGTTGGGAAGATGGCTATCCTATTGCCTCTCTGTCTTTTCTTCGCCAAGCTAAACATCCCCAACTCTCTTAAAAATTCTTCATAAGGCTTGGCTTCCAGACCCTTTATCATATTGTCGTCCTATGCAGCTTCTCAGTATCCTTTGCAAATGTTTTGCAAAGCAACACACAGTTGCTTTCTTCTGCCTGCCCTGACCGCCCCCACACTCAACATTAAATGTTGCTGCACGACTCGAGTTCTAGTATAATGAGAGAGGAAATTTTCACCCTATCTGCAGGTCTAACAATGTCCATAATCAGAGCCGTAGCTAGGCGATCTTATGCCCCTGGCAGAACTGTCCAGATTGCGCCCCCTAGCCACAGACAAATTGGCTCTTCTTTTCTGCCTCTCCTCCAACACCCCCCCCCCCCGCACCCACTCAATTCACCCTCATTTAAAAACTTTCTTATGAGGCAATAATCGATAATTGATATGGAGATATTTTTAGCCAATTTTGGCCACACACACCCCGCATTGCCTGAACCCCTGGCGGGGGCCCACCTCACCACCCCCTCACTTCAGCCCTGGCCATAATTTAATACACATCTGTCACACATACCCTGGCTACACTGTGGAACTCTAAACGAGCTATTGCTTCAGCAGTTATTCCATTCAGATATGTGAGATCTAGAGGATCCACCCCTTCCTGGGCCTTCAGCTGGGCCCAGGAGGTTATTACATGTGCTTCCTCTCCTTCCAACTAGACTCGTGTGAGGCTAGTTTTGCATGCCCTGAAGATCCTGCTTGGCACACAGTCTCTCTCGAGTCCCTGGAGGGAGTGTGTGTGTGTGTGTGTGTGTGTGTGTGTGTGTGTGGTGCTCAACAGCAGGCCAAGGACCCAGGGAACTGGTGCAGAGACCAGTTGCTGGAATGGGGGGGGGGTCCTTCTGACAACTACTCAGGGGTTACTGGTGTTGTGGGCCTCTGTTACATGATCCTGCTCCCTTTGCTCCTCCTCTAAAGAGACTCCAGATTCCAAGCCTGGGCAAAGCTGATCCCTGACTCCTTCATGAATTGCTCCCCACAAACTAAAACCCCCAAGGCTTAGAGTTTCTCTCCATAAGGAACTTGTTTGAACCCTTTCATCAGTTTGAGTTGCCCTTTTTCTGACCTTTTCCAATTCAAAAATTTCTGGTTCGTATCCAACAATAATCAGTGCAGACCCATTGAAACTAATGACCATAACTAACTTAGGCTGATTAAATTCAATGAGTCTTCACTTGAGTAGAATTTAGTCTGCTACAATCATTTTCTTTTTTATGAGCAGGGATGCCCAAAAGCTGAACACAGTATTCCAGATTTGATTGCACCTCAGACATGGTCAAAGATGTTATTCTTAGTTCTTGTTTTCATAGTGTGTGTGTGTGTGTGTGTGTGTGTGTGTGTGTGTGTGTGTGTGGATTTGAGGGGGACGGAAAGAGCAAAAGAAACTACCAACCTTCAGGAAGTTGGCCAAGCTGAAATTGACATTTCTGGACTCCTCTGTAATCTCACTGTAGCGAATGTTCACATGAGGGATGATGGCGAGGAGCAGAGAGTGCAAGGCATGGTTGTAGGACTCTGGGAACCGCTGGACCCTGGGGAGCTGAAGTGGCACAAAGGGAAAGATTGGGAAAAGGCTGGGAGCACCATTTTATCATTTGCAGGATAAGATGCATTACTTACTGCATTTATCCCCCCCTTTCCTCCAAAGAGCTCAAGGCAGCATACACACTTCTCCTCCTCCCCATTTCTTCCTCACAACAGCCCTGTGAGGTAGGTTAGGTTGCGAGCGAGTGATTGGCCCAAGGTCAGCCAATTAACAATGTCTGAGTTAGGGATTTGACCCCTGGTCTCCCAGGTCCCAGTCCAATGCTCTAACCAATACACCACAACTGACTTTCACCAATAGTATCCACTTTTTCAAAATTGGTTCTTTTGTGTTTTTGGTTTTCCCAGGCTGCTTTGTTTTTAAGTTTGTTTGTAAAATATATTGAAATTTTAATTAGCACTCCCATCCTTTTTACCATGGTGTAATATTGGGGCAATCCTGAACAAATATAATAACCATGAGCTGTACCCGTCAATAAAGTGGACCAAATCAATTTTTGTAAGGCAGGGTGAGGAGCCTGCGGCCCTCAGGATGTTGCTGGACTGCCGTTCCCATTATCCCTAAGCACTGGAGATGCTGGTAGGGGCTGATGGGACTGGAGTCCAGCAACATCTGAAGGGCAACGGGTTCCTCAGCTCTGGCATATAGGTTAAAACGGTAGTCCTGAAGCAGTAAGAATCCTTCCTTCAGTGCTGCAGGGATACGTCTTAGCAGATTTTGCCTTAGAAGGCATTAGAGTAACTGCTTTGCATACAGAGGGTTCCAGGCTCAACCTCCTTCCTCTTCAGGTACGGCTGCCAGTCAGTGTGGGCAATACTGAGCAAGATGGAGCCATGATCTGACTCAGTGTGCATGACACTTCCCACAGAATGACTTCCATTTAAATATACTTGGTTTTATATATCTGTATTTATATCTATCTATCGATCTATCGATCTATCTATCTAGGGACACAGGTGGCGCTGTGGGTTAAACCACTGAGCCTAGGACTTGCCGATTGTCAGGTCGGCTGTTCAAATCCCCACGATGGGGTGAGCTCCCGTTGCTCGGTCCCTGCTCCTGCCAACCTAGCAGTTCAAAAGCACATCAAAGTGCAAGTAGATAAATAGGTACCGCTCCGGCGGGAAGGTAAATGGCGTTTCCGTGTGCTGCTCTGGTTCGCCAGAAGCTGCTTAGTCATGCTGGCCACATGACCTGGAAGCTGTACGCCGGCTCCATCGGCCAATAAAGCGAGATGAGCGCCACAACCCCAGAGTCGGCCACGACTGGACCTAATGGTCAGGGGTCCCTTTACCTTTATCTATCTATCTATATCTATCTATCTATCTATCTATCTATCTATCTATCTATCTATCTATCTATATTAAAGTGGGAGACACTTTTCTATTTGATCCAAAGCATTAACTGATTAATCTACCTGATTTAAAGATGAGATGCTGCAGCCCTAAAAATAATGGAAATAAGTCGCACCTCTCCCCAATATTTCTAGTTGGCATTTATGTTGGGAGGAAGATTTGTGATGTGGAGCTAGAGGAAGCATAATTGCACTACGTTTGCTGAGCACCTCCTGCTAGCCCTGAAGTGGCTGCTTTTGTATTTACCTTAATCTTGTTCTCATCCAGGAGGTACATAGCCATTGACTTGGCCAGAGCTTCAAAGAAAAACCACGAATACTGGAATAAACCAGGAGAAACACAGAGATACATTCACTAAGCAAGAGCAAATCACAGTGATTCTCAGCCTGGAAGAATCTGGATTGGCAATGGCCACACAGTGAGTGCTGCGATGCATCTTTCATGATCAAGCCCAGCACCCTTGGCCAGACTAGCCTTAGCTGTTACACTGGCAGGATGTGCCCATTGGAGCTGGTAGGGTGGAAGGCAGGGAGGCCAACAGTAGGTGGCGCCAAAGCCAGTGAAAAGCAGAGCTAACCCATTCTGATTTTGCCATTCTCCTCCTCCACTTCCTCTCTGCACTGTGGCGGCCTTTGAGCTCTCAAATCTCAGCAGAGCCCTGTGCAATGCTAAAATTCAGTGCTCTCACACCTCTCATGCTCCCTTCTATAGCAATGTTTTGGCGCGCCTGCAGTGTGACCACACCAGTTGCGCCACCGTAAAACTGCCTCTGCTCTGCAGAGTTCTACAGTGGCAACACTAAGGGAGAGGGAGCTAACAGCCAGTGCTCCCTCAGGCTGAGGTTAGTGGGGCAATGCCCCATTCACACTCATGAACCAGGTTCCACTGAGTGGGTGCAAATAAAATCCTGCCTTGTCTTGTCTCACCTTCAGCATCTTATTGATGGCCAAGAAATCTGCCGATTGCTTCAAAATTGTTGCCATTGCGACAGCCAAGATTTCGTGTGTAGTCTTTGAGTGAGGCACAACAGGCTTCTCGGGCCGAAAGCAATACTGAAAAAGAGTGTGTGCCACACATCATCAGAGAGGGCTCCCCAGTCACAGAGGAGAGAACACACGGACCTAAGAATGGACTGCATTCCAACCAGTCCAGCATCCTGTTCTCACAGTGGCCACCCAGATGCCCCAATGGGAAACCCAAAGCAGAACTTGAGCACAGGACCCCTCTCTGCTCCTGTGTCTTCCAGAAACGGCCATTCAGAAGCACTACTGCTCCCAACTGTGGAGGCAGAGAGCGGTCATTGATGGTGCTCTCCTCCACAAATTTGTTTAATCCTCTTATAAGAACCTAAGAACCGCAGCCAGCACTTACCTTTATGAAAGCCCTCAAGTAATGGTCAAGGCCTTCCTCATGGCATCTGGACACAATATGGAGGAGAACCCTGAGGAAGAACAGCAAGTTTGAATGTGAGGCAGGATCTGCGAAGGAGGGCCGCTTCTGCATGTTCCTTCTGGAAAAGCAGCTCCACCTACTTATGGGGTAAGTACACTCCCAAGTTCTGGGGGAGAGGTGAGGCAGCAAGACCACCTCCATCAGCCAAGATGCCTTTTTGGCTCCTCCCACCCCCCCACAAAAATGTGCCCATCAGTTGCCAATCCATGGGGTTGCATTTGAGGGAGACGTGAAAGGCAGCAAGCCCCACCCACTGACTCTGCTGCAGACTCTAACAACGTGGGTTTCTCAAAGCTTGGGATTATGGCTTCACTGATCTATGACTATGACTATACTATCACCAAAAACTTACATGGTACAGTTGACAGCAATTTCTTCCTCTTGTGTCCGGGTGGTGAGGACTCTAAAGAGTTGCGTAAGGACCACAGGCAGAAACTGTATCATCACTTGGATATCCATGGCATGTAGGCACTGAAACACACACGTTTATTTCAAAAGCATTTGTAAATTGTAAAATTTGTATTTTAAATCCTCTAGGCAGTATACAAAGACACAACATGAAAGCCAGTGTCATACACACAGGTTCACAACATTAATAAACCAGTAAAACTAGTATTATGAAAACAGATAAAAACAGAAATTCAGCAGTGGCAGAGTACAGTAATAAGGGGCCAGGGAAAGCCTGGGCAAATGAATATAATAAAATAGATACTTTATTTTTATTTCACAAAAGTTATGTACCACTTGACAGTGAACAAGCAAGCAAGCAAGCAAGCAAGCAAGCAAGCAAACAAACAAACAAACCACAAAGCGGTATATGGAAAAAAAATGAAATTGCCAGGAAAAAAGAGCTGGACTATTAAAAAAATTCAAAAATAATTAAAATCAACGATAAGCTAGAACCAAGATTGAAGCGCACATCCACATTCTGCAGGAGGGGGACCCCGTTAGTGTTGGGTGCTCATGGACGGGCGAGAGGAACCATTCCAGCTCACCTTGAGATATTTAACAAGTTCTCCTGGGACTTCTTTGGCACCTGCTTGAATCATCTGGCAATACTGGAAGAATTTATGGAGGTGGAGATCCTGAAAGGAACAGAGAAGCTCAGTTCACAGACTTCTCTTGTGCCTTATTCATCCCACTGATTTTCACCCAAGACCAGCAGCCTTCAGACATGGCCTACGGGGCACACAGTGGCATCTCCCATGCCACCTCAAAGTGGCAATTGCCCAAGGGAAGGGCCGTGGCTCAGTAGTAGAGCATCCGCCTTGCATGCCAAAGGTACCGGGTTCAATCCCCAGTGACATCTCTAGGTAGGGCTGAGAATGTCCCCTGCCTGAAACTCTGAAAAGCCACTGCCAGCCAGTGTGGATGGCACAGATCTAGATGGGCAAATCTTGTGACTCAGTATAAGGGAGCTTCCTGTGTTCCTCTGCAGAGGAAGGGCCATAGTTCAATGGTAGAGCATGTGCTTTGCCTGTAGAAGGCCTCTGGGTTTAATCCCCAGTGGCATCTCCAGGGAGGACTGGGAATGTCCCCTGCCTGAAACCCTACTGCCACTGCCACTCAGAGTAGACAGCATTGAGCTAGATAGACCAGTGACTCAGCTTCCTATGTTCCTATGCTTTGAAGGAAACATCTCAGAACATCTTGGCCAGCCAAGATGACTATGGGAAACCCAAAAGTACCCTGCCCACTTGTGATTCCCAGCAACTGGTGCACAGAAGCATGACTGCCTCCAACCGACTACAGTGTACTTGGCATTTTATTGGTCTACAGAAATGGACTAGTATGATTAAACCACCCTGAAGGAATGCAGAGAAGGCTATTCAGATGGAATGCCGTCCAGCCTCACAAAGGTTTGGAGGCTCCTAAGCACACAAGATGGCATGCATCTCTCTAGGCAGGCAGGCAAGAGGAACTATTGTTGTCGTTCCTGCCAAGGCTGAGGGAAGGGGCATGGCCTGTGGAGGAGAGGTGGCTTGTGGAGCTGTGGCCTCCAGAGCACCCCAAGGGCCAAATGTGGAATTTTCCCACCCAAGCCTTATAAGATGGAAAAAATGCCACTTCATTTTCAATAGTTACCCTTAGAATGGTTATGGATCCTTCATTTTTTTAAAAAAAAGAACCCATCAAGCAAAGGCTGAGTTGCACTTACTTGGGTGTAAATGGTTGACTCCAAATGGAGCTTGATCTTGAAGAGAGCCTTTGCCCCATCAACCCATTTAACATCAATACTTGGCTGCAACAAAAGTGAGGGCGGGAGAGAGAAGAGGAGAAAGTGTCACGTTTGAATTTGGCTAAAGAGGTTCAGTTCACCTCGCAAGGCAGCTTTGCTCAGCCCGGCATGAAAATGTATAAAAAAGTCATCTTCATGCACAAAATTCAGAAAGAAGATTGAAAGAAAGTGTTGGTGGCAGGGAGAATTTGACGCAATCCTCAAACTGTAGTTTGGTATCTCAATCTTTTTCAGTAGATTTTGGATCCAAAAATCTGTGAGTAGTCCATGGGGTACAGAATTACTGCCTTCACTCTTCAGGCCGGAGGGATGGCCTCTTCAGAGATTGCAGTTTCCCACAAAAGGGGTAGGACCTAGGGGAGCTGAGACGAGCCTCCTGTTTGCTTGTATCCATCCATCTCTGCCTGTTAGTGCTAGCAGATGGGCGAGTTTTAATACTATGCAACAGTGGGCTCCAATGCAACTGCTGCATTTGTTGCATGACAGATTCTGCTGTCTATTGCACCACGAAGTTATTAGCAACCTGCTCATGCATTCTCTTGCGAAATTATTGTCAGCGGGCACCAGCTGTGTCAGCTAGGGAGGGCTGAAGCACTCCCCCCCCCGCCACCCGAGGTTCCTAGGAGGGCGCCAGACCCCGACAATATTGACCGGCGATGTGGCATACCACATCAGTGTGTTGCACATGATGTGTGCTACATCAGTGCGTTCTGTGACATGATGCATGACATCAGATGTCAGCCCCCTCAATAGTGGGGGCAAGCCAGTTCTCCTGGCTGTCGCAAAGCATTTTGCCAGTGGACTGAGTATACTGCTAAGTGAGTACCATATTTTTCGCCCTATAGGACGCACCGTCCCATAAGGCGCACCTAGTTTTTTGGGGGGGAAATAAAGGGGGGGAAATTTATTTTTCCCCCCAGGCGCAGGGCTGGGGAAGCCCGAGCTTCCCCCGACCCCACCCCCCAGAACAGGCAGCTCTCCGCAAGCCGTAGGATCCTGGCGCCGGGCTCCCGCGGCTTGCGGAGAGCTGTGCGAAGCCTGGAGAGCGAGAGGGGTCGGTGCGTCCCGACCCCTCTCGCTCTCCAGGCTTCAGCGAAAGCCTGCATTCACCCCATTGGACGCACACACATTTCCCCTTCATTTTTGGAGGGGGAAAAGTGTGTCCTATAGGGCGAAAAATACAGTAACCTGGCACTACAATATTATTCATACTACTACTACTATAAGTTTAGGGTCCCGGTTGTTGCAATGACTGAACCTCCCAGTGAGCTCCTCCACTGCAGATCCATTCACAAAGGCAGACATCAAATTGTATTAATGATTGAGGTGCCCCTGACGTGGACCATCATGTTATAACGTGCATTTTGAACAACAACAAAAACCCAGCACCCCTAATCCTGCAGTTAAGAAGTCTGAATGATTTCTGGTCAGAATAATTATGCAAATTAAGTTTTTGCCTTGGCTTTACCTAATGCATTCTGCTTGCGCAAATTGTCAGTTGTTTGGGGGGGAGTGTCTGAGGGGATGGGATCCTAATGAGCAGGACACAGAGAGTTTGAATCTTGCTTTAAAAAGGAATGGTGATGTCCTCAGACGATGAATTGCACACCGCATCATTTGCAAGCTCATTTGGTGTACCTTCTTAGGTGCATGGAAGACACACAGCATATCAGCACAGGTAAAATACAGTCCACGCCATCAGATTCACTTATTAGGTCTTCCTACCTTTCGAGCCTCAGAATCCCCGACACTCAGGTAGCCTGCTGGGAGATTGGCTGAAACAGGCAAGTGCTGCTCAGAGGTGATGATCCGGCCATCCTTCAGCAAAGGCAGCCAAGTAAACCCAACTGCAGAGACAGCAATGCACACAGCTGTGTAAGCATCCTTTTTAGCATGTAGGTAGAATCATGATCATGAACTTGCTTTGGGAATCACTTATATGTTACTGGAAACAAACCCATTTCTTCCCTTCTTTTAATTTGCTAAAATGGAATTGCATTTGCCCTTTCATCACCCATTCACTTAGCTTGGAGAGGGTCCTTTTTGAGCTCCTTGAGATCTCTGTTTGTTTTAACCACCCTCAACAACTGGGTGTCATCAGCAAACTTGGTTACCTCACTGTTCACCTCTAACGGGATCATTTATGAATGCTTGGAAAGTATCTGTCTGTGGGGGGGACTCCAGTTTCTACATGAACTATCCACTCATTCCCCCTCTCTGCTTGGTGTTTCGTGATCGGTTCCTGATACACAGGACGACCTCTCCTCTTATCCCATGACTGCTATGCTTACACAGTCTTTGGTGAGACACTCTGTCAAAAAATGTCATCTTGTAAGGTGAGGGGAGGCAATAATAGGGTAACTAACACATTTTTGCTTGGCAAGACACAGTTATTTCTAAGAATCATTTCACATTTTGCTTTTCCCAATGCCTAAAATACATGGCCCAGTTTTAAGCTAACCACCTGCACACTAGAAAGACAGGTGAGGAACAGGAGGGCAGGTATCCAGTCTTGTAGTATGTGAAACTGAAACAAAGAGACGGGCACTTGACAATGGTGGTGGTGGTCCATGGAATGGATAGGACAACTCCTTTCTGACACACCTCATGCTTCCTGGATCTACCAAACACAGACTGCTTGGGTGGGAGGTGGGGAGAACAAAGGCGCGGGTTCAAGTTGTGAGCCTACCTGTTGTCTCCACGGCATCCTGCTTTTTTGCTGTCCCCTTTGTGTTAATTTCGCAGCTGACGTGATAGAAGGTGAAAAGCAGGTGATGCTTTTGATGGAGGTGGATTGGGAGTTCAATTTTAATCTAAAATGACATAATGAGAGCGATGCTGCATTCGTGAGTGCTGAGATGCAGTTTAAACTACTCTTTAAGAAACAAGAAAAAAATGGGGGGAGGGGGAAGGACCAACATGGCATTGCATTCATCATCTCTCTTGTTAATCTGGAAATCCCTCCTAAACTGACTTCCTGCCCAAATTTCTTACCCTGCAAAGCCTTCAATGGTCTTCCCATCATTAGAAGTGTCATGCTGGACAAGGTCAAAGGACCGATCTTGTACAGCATCCTGTTCTCACAGTGACGAACCAGGCTGCCATTGTTGTTGTTGTTAAAATCTGTATACTGCCCTATACCTGCAAGGTCTCAGGGTAGTTACAACACAAACCCAAAATAAAAAAACACAAAATAAAGCAACCCAATAAACCCACCCTCCCCAAACACATTTTAAAAGGGCATTGGATATCAATCAGCCAAAGATTTGGTTAAAGAGGAACATTTTTGCCCATGCAATCATGATCATTGACTTCCTTCCCCCCACACTTCCGTTGTTCTATATATTTACCCACTATGGCTGCATATTCTGATTACTCTATAGGTTTTGTTCTCCTCCCTCCTCATCATATCTTTATATACTTTAAACTGCTGAATTTACTCCAACCCTGCTAATGTTTTAACCTGTTTAACAAGATTCTTCAGCTATATTCAGATATTGTTTAAAGTATCACACCTTTCCTAAAACTCTAAAACCTGTAGCACAGATATCGAAGGCAAAGATGAGAGAAAGTCTCCTAATAGACATGAAGGAGAAACAGACAGATGCAGGGGAGAAGGGAGGAAAGAGACTTAAATAACAGGACAGCAGTTTAATTCTTTTAACTCAAAAGCAGCATCCCAGAACCCTTGCTCCCTGCTCCCAAAGACGGATATGGATAAAATGACCAGACTTTGGTAATTTTAACAAGGCCACTGTTTGGCACCCTCAAATGAATATTTTCAATTCTTCTCAATTTTGCTCTACCTCGGCTCAGCACCCTGTGAAGGAAAGCTGTTAACACACTGGCTGTGGGACGGAAGCTCCCTGGCTATGGCAGGGTCCTAGAGCCCTTCACTCCTTGCCAAAGCTGGACAGTGCCAGGGCTCCGGCATCATCCCAGACCCCTTGCGCCCCCCCTTTCATTTTCTCAGTTATAAAGGTAAAGGTAAAGGTACCCCTGCCCGAACGGGCCAGTCTTGACAGACTCTGGGGTTTGTGCGCCCATCTCACATCTATTGGCCGGGGGCCAGCGCTGTCCGGAGACACTTCCGGGTCACGTGGCCAGCGTGACAAAGCTGCATCTGGCGAGCCAGCGCAGCACACGGAACGCCGTTTACCTTCCCGCTGGAGCGGTACCTATTTATCTACTTGCACTTTGACGTGCTTTTGAATTGCTAGGTTGGCAGGCGCTGGGACCGAACGACGGGAGCGCACCCCGCCGCGGGGATTCGAACCGCCGACCTTTCGATCGGCAAGCCCTAGGCGCTGAGGCTTTAGCCCACAGCGCCACCCGCGTTCTCAGTTATGGATCTTCTCAATTTTATGTCACCTGGGGTAATGTCCAGGCAACTGCTATAACTTAGAGGTCTAAATCATATAAATTCTTACTTATCTACAAAATATTGTTAAGAGTTTTATTATATACAGATGATTTTTAAATTAGCATGCTTTCTCTAAAACAAAACCTGTAGAAGTAATTGGTTGAATAGATATCAAAGGTCAGGGAATAAATAGACATGAGGGAGATGCAGTGTAGGCACAGGGTTTGTTTTTATTTTTTAACTCAGAGGTTAAAAAAATAAATCCCAGTATATTTTTTCCACTAGCTGCACTTCCAAGCAAGTTTCAGCTGGGGGCAGCAGCTGTTCAAAAGCCAGAGCTGGAGAGCAACTTGGGTTTTTGGAGGCAGTGCAGAAAGGACTTCCTGCTTTTGTGTTGCCAGGAGGGAGGGGAGTAAATAAATAAATGGAGAGCAGAGGAAACCCACTTTCCATTTTTTTATTCCTCCCACCTCCACCCCACACGTGTGCAAACATGCAATTGCATAAGGTTTCTTCTTCTTCTTTGATGATCACTCTTAGTAAAATTGTCTTCCATGAACATGATCTGTCCGTAGGTGACTGTGGAGGCCAATTCTGGATCCACAAGAAGCAATGATTCTTCAACATCAGCTTCGTTGGACTGGTCATGTTGTTTGGATGCCTGATTATTGTCTTCCAAAGCGACTACTATATTCTGAACTTGAACATGGAAAGCGTAATGCTGGTGGTCAACAAAAGAGGTTTAAAGACTTTCTCAAAGCAAATTGAAAAAATGTAGTATAAACATTGTAGCCTTATTGGAGTTCACCGATTGGGTCTGCGTTGCTCCGGGACAGGAGGAAGGAAGTCAAATGACACCCAGTTGGTTCAAAGAGTTTATTCTGCTCTCCAGATAGCAGAAGGCACTTGCGTGATCAAGTCCACAGCAAGTCCAAAGAAATAACAAGTTTCATGCAGTATATACATCCTCCAGGCACCTCTCCCCCTTCCCCAGGCACGTCAGCTTGTACACGCAGGTTGACATCACAGATGTTCCTGCTCCAGCACTCTTAACCATAAAAGGGATTTCCTTCCTGCACTCCTGACCATAAAAGGATATTCCTGTTCTTACACTTATCTTGGAGGCAGAGGTCACCATTTCCGAGAACACACTCTGGCATTATTCCCAGACATGGGTCTGCGCGTCTTTGTGGTCAGCACATAAGATAAGGCACGCACGCATCATCCCTGCTGTACTGGAACTTGGCAAGGTCACTCATTGCCGCCACGGACTGATAAGGGAGAGAGCTTTGTTCTTGTTATGGATTTGCTCAAGGCTCAAGTTTATGCATTTTAGCTAAGGAAAAATAGGGATTTTGGTGCAGTTTAAAACTGCCTGCACAGCCCGTTTTTGGGTTTTGGGAAACCCATTCCTTCAGCATAAGGTTTACCTGGTGTCGGGAAGGCGGTGCTAAGACTCTGACAGCCTCACATAGCACACCCTCACAAAGCCAGGAGGAGGAAAGGGCTTTAGGACCCTGGGCACAAGGGTTTATGTAGGATGCTCATTGCAGTTGGTCCATCTCCATGTCTTTTGAAACAGCAGAACCTCATATATGATAGAATACATGGCCTGTAGGACATGTTTTTCTTCTAAGGTACATTCCTCCTGAGGTACCTAATGTTGTTCCCAATCCATTTTTCCTATTCTCATTGTAATAGCGCAATGCTATTTCACATATACAAAAATCTGAAGTGCTGCAAAACTGAGATGATCCACATGGGGGCACCAAACATCAAACTAGCACCTGGTGCCATTTTGTGAAAGATTACAAACTGTGTCCATTTTGTGTGGCTTTTGGAGGGCGGGCTCTGGAATGATGCCAGAGCCCAGGCCCCGCCTTCCAGCTTCTAGCAAGTGCTTGTCCAGCTTTGGGAAGGCGGGAAGGGCTCTAGGACCCTGCCAGAGCCAGGGAGCTTCCTTCCCACAGCCAAAGTGGTGCTGTGCGGTTTTCCTACTCAGGGCACTGGGCACTGCAGCGGCACAAAATTGAGAAGGTCCATGAATGAGAAGATTCATTTGGTGGATGCAAACCAAAGTCTGTCCATTTTGTCTGCCATCCTAAAGCCAGGTTAACCTTATGTCATTACATCTTTGTGCTTGTGTCTGTATTTATGTTTGGGTGGGGGGATAAATAAATGGAGACTTTGTTTCCTTTGCTCTCCATTTATTTATTTACACACACTCCTCCATGGGTGAAGGGAAGCCTCCCCCTCTAAATCAAGTAAATAAATACAAATACTTAACTAACTGACCAATTGCATCGCAGATAACTTGGTTGCCCCTCCAACATAAAACTTGACCACTATAAAATAAATCCTGGCTACACCCATGTCCTCCTCTGCGTCACATGCCAAGCCGACTAAGCTGGGACTTGCTTGAAAGAGCAGCTACTGGAAAAATGAAGTGGGGTTATTTGCTTCTGAGTTAAATAATAATAATAATAATAATAATAATAATAATAATAATAATAATAATTAAAAAATTGCCCTGCTGTTTAAGCCTCTTTCCTCCCTTCTCCCCTTCTGTCTGCCTGTGTCTTGTTATTAAGGGAGCCATCTCTCACCTTACCTTTGGCATCTATGCTACTAATTACTTCTACAGGCTGAATTCAAGAGAAAGCATGCTAATTTTAAAATTATCTGTATATAAAATAACAGCGTAATAAGATGTTCAATATATATAATAATGCATATGTTTTCAACCCCTAAGCCGTAGTAGTTGCAGACATTATTCCATTCTCCTCTACATTGTTCCATCCTTATTTCAGACATGGTGTTATATCAGTATATCGCAATGTTTAGCTGGAAACACATCACGATGTTGGAAGCCAGACATCGCCCAGCCCTAGTTGCAGCTTGATGAGTTTTGGACCTTTGTAGGATGCTCATCTCCATGCCTGTTCAATTAGAAGAACCTCATTATATAATACATGGTCAGAAAGACCTGCATTTCTTGTAGGGTGTATTCCTCCTGAGGTACTTAACACTGTTTCCAGTCCATTATTGCAGTTCTCATGGTTATATAGGCAATGCCATTTCACACATCCAAAAATCTGCGATGTTGCAAAACTAAGAAGGTCCACCTGAGGGCACCAAACATTGCACTAGTACCTGGCGCCATGTTGTGAAATATTACAAATGCCCTACATTTTGTGTGGCTTTTGGAGGGAGGGCTCTAGGATGCTACCAGAGCCCTGGCACCAGAGTCTAGTTTTCCTCCGCAGGGCACCGAGCAAATCCACAATTGAGATTTGTTTAAGAGCCCCAAATATTAATCTTGTTAAGATTACAAAGACCAAAGTGCTGCCCCATTTCTCCATTTTTTGGGTGGTTGAAGAGCTCTGGGATGCAGCCGGAGCTGTGGCACACCTGCCCAAAGACAGAAGGCCACAGGACGCTGGGCAGGAGGGCTCAAGGCCCCTGCCAGAGCCCTGTAGCTTCCCTAGAGCCAGGGTATATTAAGATCACCACAGTCCCTTGATTTCATGGGAGGGCAGCATGAGGGCTCTGGGAACAAGTGTGTTTGTGCATGGGATAAATGAACAGAGGATGGGTTTCCTCTGCTCTCCACTTATTTATTTATTTCACACCTCCACGCACTGCAAGAGCAGGATATCCATTTCAACTTGCATCCTGAAGACCCCAACCCCTCCTTCTGAAGGGCTGCTGCCTGTTGTGTATATATATATAAAGAATAATTTTTGATGATACACAACGTCCAAAATCTTTTTGTTAACCTCCCCAACTTTACTTTCATAAACATGTAATTCAGAAGAATATATTTACAATCTCATCCTCCAGTTTCTCCCTATTAATCTTTAGGGGTCTCACTTCAGACGGATCACACTTCAGACAGATCACACTGAGGAGTCTCTCTCAGCAGCAGCTAAAAACACCAGTTAAATTGAATCACAGTCACAACAGGATCTGCAATACCTCTCTCATGTGGCTCACAGTCAGCCACCCATATATGTGCTATTGCCAAAGGAAAAACCCCACGCTAAAAATACACAGCCATTCAACATAAACAAACATTTCCATGTCAGATCAACATACCATCATCCTTAACGCTGCCCCCAGGTGGGGATTGTTTGGAAGTGCAGCTAGTGGAAATATGAACATGGATCAGTTACTTCTGAGTTACCGTATTTTTCGCTCGATAACATGCACCTGGCCATAACACGCACATAGTTTTTAGAGGAGGAAAACAAGAAAAAAAAATCTGAATGAAACAGTGGCTGTATCATTTTTGTGCTTCATGCTGTGGCCACAGACATGTGATTTAACGGTGAGTTTGGGGTAGCCCAATGCAAAAATCCTGAGAATCCATGTGAATCCATGCTTTGTAACCACGTTTTTGTACCATTGCAGCCCCAGGCAACAGTGGGTGCGTGATTTTTTTGGTGCAGGCTGTAGCCATGGATATGCTATGTGATCTGATGGTGAATTTGGGGTGACCCAATGCAAAGATCCTGAGGATCCATGTGGATCCGTGCTTTGTAACCACGTTTTAAGTGGGGAGGGAAGGAAAAACATAGAAGGGACAAGGAGGACCGAGAGGGGTGTGCGGAGAAGCAGCTGGCTAAGAATGCAGGAGAGGGATTTTACCGGAGGGAGGAAAGGCAGGCAAAAGTTCCCCCAGCCACCCACCCAAGCCAGCCAGCCAGCTCTCTCTCTCTCTCTCCCTCTCTCCCCCACCTGCATGTTGCCTGCGAGTCCCTAGATGCAGCAGCAGCACCGAAGCATGGAGAGGAATTAGAAGGAAGGACGCTCTGCTTTCCCCTCTGCTTGCCTGGAGGGGAGGGGTTTTCTCTGCTCTTTGTTCCGTTTGAGCAAACACAGTAACGAAACAGAGGAGAGTGGGCAGTAAGACCCTGAGGCAGAATGCAGGAAAGCAACAGCTTTCTCTCTCGGGAGGCTCGAACGCATGTGTGGCTGCCTGCAATCAGTTTACCACACCGAGAATGAAGATAAACTGGTAAAATAAGGGGGCTGGGTTAAAGCTAAAGGGAAAACCTCAAAGATCCCTCAAGAATAAGGCAGGGGTTCAGGGCTCCCAAAGCCGAGCTGCAGCCTTAGAAGAGAAAAATGGGGCTTTCGGAGGTGGTTTTTTACTGCCCCGCTGCTTCCAATTTTTTAAAAGGCAAATTGCAGGAGAAGATGCAGCAGTCAGTCACTCTCTCACTCCCTCCAAGCACCCACGCTAGCGAACAAACACAGGCAACCACATACTCACAAAGCACACTAGCAAACACACAGTCGCGCTGCAGAGTGGCCAAACCTCCTAGCTGCTGACCGCAACGAAGACGACCCTCGAAGAAAATGTGTGATGCACTTGGGCCAGTCGGCTCCAGGGACCACACATTCGCTCAATAACACGCATAGACATTTCCCCTTACTTTTTAGGAGAAAAAATCTGTGTGTTATAGAGGGAAAAATACGGTAATAAAAATAAACGTTGCCCTGCAGTTTAAGCTTATTTCCTCCCTCTGTGTCTCACTCATGTCTATAAGAGAACATTATCTCACCTAACCTTTGATGTCTATGCTATTAATTACTTAAACGGGTTTAATTTTAGAAAAAGGGTGATTTTTCTAAAATTTATTTATTTACTTCCTATCCCACCTAACACTGCAAGAGCAGGAAGCTCTTTTTGTCTCACCTCCCAAAACTTCCCATGTTGCTGCCCAGCCCATAAAAACTGTGTAGGCCACTTTCCTCCCTTCTCCCCTTTTGTGTGCTCTTTTCATTTCTGACCTGTGTTTATGGAGGATGCTCATTTCAGTCTGTCCCTTTCCATGCCTGTTCAAGTAGCAGAACCTCATACATGATATAATACATGGCCTGTAGTGAAGGAACGGGTTTCTGTGCAGTAAGTTTAAAACTGACTCAAGCCCCCCCTTTCTTTCTTTCTCTAAGAGAGCACTAGAGAGCACTCTAAAATGCGTAAAACTTGAGCTGTTGAGCAAAGACATAGCAAGAACACAGCTGCATAAACAAGGCTCTCTCCTTTATCAGCTTGTGACGATAAGAGTGGCCTTGTCCACTCTAAAGTGGAACAGAGATGACACTCTAGGTCTTATCTTACCACAACCCTGCCGCATGACCTCTCCTCCCCAAGATAAGAGTAGGAAGAGGAAGATCCTTTTATGGTCAGAAGTACAGGAAGGAATTCCCTTTTATGGTTAAGAATACCAGAGCAAGAACAAATATGATGTCAACCTGCGTACATAGGCTGATGTGGTTGGGTTTACATGGGAAGGAGGGAGAGGGTGCCTGGAGGATATATATACTGCATGAAACTTGTCATTTCTTTGGACTTGCTGTGGACTTGATCACGCAAGTGCCTTCTGTTATCCGGAGAGCAGAATAAACTTTCTTCTTTGAATCAGTGTCATTTGGCTTCCTTCCTCCTGTCCCGGAGCAACGCAGACCCAATCAGTGAACTCCAATAAGGCTACATTTCTTGGTGTATTGGCTGGGAATCCGCGTTCTCCCGCCCGGAGAACATAGGACCTATGTTTCTTGTAGGGTATATTTCTCCTGAGGTACTCAATGCCATTTCCAGTCCATTATTCCTGCTCTCATTGTTACTTAGTGCAATGCTATCAAAAAATCTGGGTTGCTGCAAGATTCAGAAGATCCACCTGAGGGCGCCAAACTTTGCACTAGTACCCAGGCGCCATGTTGTGAAATACTACAAATGCCCTACATTTTGTGTGGCTTTTGGAGGACGGGCTCTAGGATGCTGCCAGAGCCATGTCACCCATGTCACCAGAGTCTAGTTTTCCTCCGCAGGGCACTGAGCAAATCCACAATTGAGAAGATTCATTTAGGAGCCCTAAATAATAAACATTGCACTAGTACCCCGGCGCCATGTTGTGAAATACTACAAATGCCCTCCATTTTCTGTGGCTTTTGGATGCTTTTGGATCTCTGGGATGCTGCCAGAGCCCAGGCTGAAGCCCGAAGCCACTGGCACTTTTTCTGCCTGAGCCAATTCGGTGAAAACTTCAGAAGGTCCATAACTAAGAAGATTCTTTTGGGCACCTCAAATATTGGAGTTGTTAAGATTAGCAAAGACCAAAGTCGTCTGTGTTCTCCATTTTTGGGAGGCCAGTGTGAAGGCTCTGGGATGCTACTGGAGCCCTCGCAATACCTTCCCTAAGTCAGGTAAACACTATACCAAGAAAGGAAGTCCATTTCCACTTGCATTAAAAAAACACACCAAGTTTCTGCTTAGCCCTTCTTTTTGAATGGCTGCTGCCCCCAGGTGGAGTTTGCTTGGAAGTGCAGCTAGTGGAAAAATAAACTGGTTATTTACTTCTGGGTAAGAAAAAAAATAATGAACGTTGTGTAAGCCTCTTTCATTCCTTGTCCGCTTCGTCTCTCTTGTGTCTATGAGGGAACATCCTTGCCTTTTCTTTGATACCTATGCTGCTAATTATTACTACAGATTTAATTTCAGAGAAAGCATGCTAATTTTAAAATCATCCATATAGAAAACAACACTTGTAACAATAAGTTAAAGATATTTGTCCTGAGGTACTTCCAGTTCATTATTCCAGTTCTGATGGTAACATAGTGCAATACCATTTCAGACATCAAAAATCTGAGGGGGTGCAAAACTGAGAAGATCCGCATGAGGGTGCCAAACACTGGACTTGAACAAGGCGCCATTTTGTGCAAAAGTCCTAAAGACAACATCCATTTTGTGTGGCTTTTGCTGGGCAGAGGGAGGGCTCTGGGATGGAGCCAGAGCCCTGGCACCACCTTGCCAAAGCTGGATTGTAAGCCTCCTTGTTTCCTCTGTGGAGTGTTTGTATGTCCATCTGTGTCTCGCTCCTGTCTATTTGGAAACATTGTTCTCTGAGAATATTCATTTGGGGGCCCAAAATATTGGCTTGCCAGGGCCCAGGAACTGCTTTCCCACTTTCGAGCAAGTGTAAGGGGGGGTTGAGAGTGTGTAAAGCCCCCCCCCAGTCGCAGGCTCCCCAGCTCTTCCCTTTGAACAGATGCTGCCCCCAGATGCAATTTTAAATTTATATGGCAATGATATGTTAAAGATATGCAATTTAATATGTTTTAGACCTGCAAGTAGTAATAGTTCTGCAAACGTTACAGTGGTGCCTCGCAAGATGAAAAGAATTCGTTCCGCGAGTCTTTTCGTCTTGCGATGTTTTTCGTCTTGCAAAGCATGGTCCGTCGCAACTGCGCCTCTTCAAGCGGCTTTTTAAAAAAAGCGCAAGACGTTTTCGTCTTGCGAAGCAAGCCCATAGGAAAATTTGTCTAGCGAAGCAACGCAAAACCGAAAAACCCTTTCGTCTAGCGAGTTTTTCGTCTTGCGAGGCATTCGTCTTGCGGGGCACCACTGTATTCTGTTTGTCTCTACGTCATTTCAAAATTATTTCAGACGTTGTATTATATCGGAATATCACAATGTTTAGCTGGTGACTTATCACAATATTGAAATGGTGAGACAGTGATCCACTTGGGGGCGCCAAACATTGGACTCACACAGGGCACCATTTTATGAAAGATTAGAAAACAGCATCCATTTTGTGTGGCTTTTGGAGGGCACCTCCTTCCCTAAAGCCAGAATCCTAGAAAGTGCTTGCTAGCAGTTTTCCTAAACTGGGTGTTGAGCTGAGGTGGCACAAAATTGAGAAGGTACACAATTGACAAAATCTATTTGGGGCCCAAATATAAAAAATCCATCTTAAGTCTATCCCATTTCTCCACCTTTGGGAGGGCAGTGTAAAGGCTCCAGGATGCTGCCAGAGCCCTGGCACCGCCTACCTGAAGCCAGAATCCTAATGTAGCCTTATTGGAGTTCACCAATTGCGTCTGCGTTGCTCCGGGACAGGAGGAAGGAAGTCAAATGACACTGAGTTGGTTAAAAGAAAGAGTTTATTCTGCTCTCCGGATAGCAGAAGGCACTTGCGTGATCAAGTCCACAGCAAGTCCAAAGTAATGACAGGTTTCATGCAGTTTATATATCCTCCAGGCACCCTCTCATTCCTCCCCTAGGAACCCAACCACGTCGGCCTACCTACGCAGGTTGACATCACATATGTTCCTGCTCTGGGACTCTCAACCATAAAAGGATCTTCTTTCCTGTACTTCTGACCATAAAAGGATCTTCCTCTTCCTACTCTTATCTGGGAAGAGGTCATGATTCTCTGGGAACACCCTTTTGGTGTTTTCCCCGGACATTGGTTCCCACATATTTTGTGGTCAGCACATAAGGCACACACGCATCATCCCTGCTCTACTCGAACTTAGCAAGGTCACCAATTGCCGCCACAGACTGATAAGGGAGAGAGCTTTGAGCACAGCTGGGTTTTTATTTATGCATTGACTCAGAGCTCAAGTTAATGGATTTTAGCTAAGGAAAAATAGGGATTTTGGTGCAGTTTTCAAACTGCCTGCACAGTCAGTTTTGGGTTTTGGAAACCCATTCCTTCACTAGTAAATACTTGCCCAACTTTGGGAAGGAGGAAAGGGCTCTAGGAACCTGCCCGAGCCCAGGAGCTTCCTTCCCGCTGTGAGAAAGTGGTGCCAGCACAGGGGACTGAGCAGCAGTGGTGCAAATTGAGAGGGTCCATGATTGAGAAGATTCATTGGTGCGCCCAAAATATTGCCTGCCATAAGATTAGCAAGGATTAACTCTGGGGTGTTTCCTGAGTCCAGTCAGGTAAACCTTATGTGATTGCATCTCTGCGTGGGCGTTACCCCATAAGAGCAGGGAGTGCTTTTTGGCTCACGTCCCTCAGCCCCCCCCCCTGCAAAACTGAGAAGATCCACCTAGGGGCGACAAACATTGGACTCGCACAGGCGCCATTTTATGAAAGATTACAACCGGTGTCCATTTTGTGTGGCTTTTGGAGGGTGGTGCAAGGGCTGTAAGATGCTGTCAGAGCCCTGGCACCTTGAAGCCTAAAGCCTTGTAAGTGCTTGCCCAATTTTGGGAAGGTGGGAAGGGCTCTAGGACCCTACCAGGGCCGTATAGGTTCCCTACCGCAGCCAGAGTGCTGTGAACAATTTTGCCGCACAGCTAGTAGTTTTATCTATACTACTAATTACTTCTGCAGATTTAATTTTAGAAAAAGCATGTTAATAAAAAAAATCTGTATATAAAATAAGAGTTGTAACAATATGTTAAAGATATGTTTTACATGCTTATAGACCCATCAGTACTAAAAAAATTGTGCAGACTTAATTCAGTTCACCTCTGCATAGTTCCAGTCACATTTCACTAGACTTAACTGTCCAGGGATCCTATACGTTTTACTGTATTCCTCCTGAGGTACTTAAAGCTCTTACCACCCCATTATTCCTGCTTTCATTGTTACACAGTGCAATGCTATTTCACACACCCAAAAGGTTTTACATGCTTTTAGACCCATCAGTATTAAAAAATTGTGCAGACATAATTCAGTTCACCTCTGCATAGTTCCAGTGCTTTTTTTTCTAAAAAAAATAATGTCTAGGGGTTCCGTTAATTTGGACTCAAGAAAATCACCATTTTATAGTTCAGATTGGGGAAAATAAATACAGTAAATGGACAAAAGTACAAAAACATGCAAATTGTTTAGGGGTAGGCATACCCCTGCATCCCCCCCCCCCAAAAAAGGACTGCAGAGTTCCAACCTTATTTCAGACATGGAGCCACAACAGTATATCACGATGTTGGGCTGGTGACATATCACAATGTTGGAAGCCGGACATCACCCAGCCCTCTTGGTTGCAGCTCTAATCATTTCAGACCTTTGTTTATGTAGGTTGTCCTTTCTGTCTGTCCATCTCCACGCCGTTTCAAGTAGCAGAACCTCACATATGAAAGAACACATGGCCAGTAGAAAGTGTTATTTCTTGTAAGGTAAAAATCTCAGGTGCTGTAAAACGGAGAAGATCCACGTGGGGGCATCTAACATTGACTTGCACAGGCTCCATTTTGTGAAAGATTACAAACGGGCATCCATTTTGTATGGCTTTTGGAGGGCGGGTTCTGGAACGCTGCCAAAGCCCCGATATTGCCCCCCTCGATGTGGAAACCTAGTCAGTGCTTGCTGCTCCATGCAGTTTTCCTGCACTAGCGGCATGAAATTGAGACGATTCATAACTGATAAAACAATTTGGGGACTCAGACATGGTATTATATCAGTATATTGCAATGTTTAGTTGGTGACATAGCACAATGTTGGAAACCAGACATCACCAGCCCTCCTAGTTCCAGCCCTTTTCATTTCTGATCTATGTTTATGTAGGATGCACGTTTCAGTCTGATCTTCTCCATGCCTGTTCCCTCCTGTTCTCATTGTTACTTAGTGTGAGGCTATTTCACACATCCCAAAATCTGAGGTGGTGCAAAACTGAGAAAAGCCACTTGGGGCGGGGGCGCCAAACATTGACTCACACAGGCACCAATTTATGAAGGACTACAAACACCCTCCATCTTGTGTGGCTTTTGGAGGGTGGGCTCTGGGATGCAGGCACAGCCCAGGCACCGCCTTCCTGAAGCCAGAATACCAGTATGCAAATGTTTGCCCAAATTTGGGAAGGCGGGAAGGACTCTAGGACCCTGCCAAAGCCTGGGAGATTCCTTCCCGCCGCCAGAGTGGTGCATGCAGTTTTCCAGCACGGCACTGAACAGAGGTGACACAAAATTGAAAAGATGGATTTTTTCAATTATGGAACTTGGGGGGTGCAAACCAAAGTCCTTCCATTTTGTCTGGTTTTGGGAGGGCAGCGCAAGGGTTGGGAGATGCTACCAGAACCCTGGCACATCTTTCCGAAGCCTAGTAAGTGCTTGCCCAGCTTTGAGAAGGTAGGAAGGGCTCTAGGACCCTGGGCACAGGGGCTCTGGGGTGCCGCAATAGCCCTAGCACCTTTGTGCTTGTTGGTGCAGGCACTTTTCCTGCACAGGGTGCAAAATTGAGAACATGATTTTGAAGATTCTTTGGGGGCCCAGAATATTGGCCTCTTTAAGATTAGCAAAGGCCAAAAATTGTCCATTTTATCCATTTTTGGGAGGGCAACCTGAGGGCTTTCACATGCTTCCAGAACCCTGGCATCACCATCCCAAAGATGTCACCCTTGTGAAACCACAAGAGCAGGAAGCCCCTTTCAACTCCCCCCCTGTTGCTGCCCAGCATAGGCATTGAGTGGAGGGGGGACACAGCCCCCCAATATTTCTGATGAATGGACCCCACCTCAGAAAAAGATCAGCACATGTCAGAACCACCCAGGACAAGTGGGGCAAGACGACAGCCCTGCTGTCCATCGCTTGCTTTTGAATGCTTGCTGTCCCCAGCTGGATCTTGCTTGGATAATATAGTGGGATTATTGCTAGTTTTAAAATAAAAATGAACAATGCCCTGTTGCTTCCTCCCTTGTCTCCTGTGTGTTCGCCTTGCATCCATTAGGGAACAATCTCATGTTACATTTGATTTCTAAGCTAATAATCATCTCTACAGGTTAGATTTTTGGGAAAATGTGCTAATTTAAAATAGATCTGCATTTAAAATAGCAGTTGTAACAATATGTTAAAGATAAGAAGACATTAATATGTTTTGGATGCCTAGGTAGTAATAGTTGCGCAGATGTTATTCCGTTCGCCTCTACATAGTTCCGTCATTATTTCCAACCTTGTTTCATCTCCGTGTATCGCAATGTTTAGCAGCTGACATATCACAATGTCAGACATCGCCCAGCAAAACTGGACCTGCACAGGCGCCATTTTGTGAAAGATTACAAACAGCATCCATTTTGTGTGGCTTTTGGAAGGCGGGCGCTGGGATGCTGCCAAAACCTGGCACCGCCTTCGCAAAGCCTGAAGCCTGGAAAGTGGTTGCCTTGAGCAGCAGTTCTGCTACACGGGGCGCTGAGCCGAGAGGTGGTACAAAAATGAGACAAGCCGTCATCTGAAAGATCCATTTGAGAGCCCCAAATATTAAGATTTCCAAACTCAGTTCGTTTTATGCATCATTTGCAGGGCAGCATGAAAGCACCACCTTCCCCGAAGCCAAAAGCTTAGGGCTCTAGGACCCCGCCAGAGCCTGGGAGCTTGACTTTGTCCAGCTTTGGGAGGGCGGCATGAGAACTCCGGCATGGTGGAGGAGAGTGTGTTTGCTCTCCTTTCATTTATTTGCTCCCCACTTTTTGTCTCCTAAAGCCCCCCCCTCTCCTCATGATGCTGCCCAGCTCTTCCTTTGGAGCAGCTGCTGCCCCCACCTGGGATGTGCTTGGAAGTGCAGTTAGTAGAAAAAGAAAGGGGATTATTTACTTCTGAATTAAAATCAAAAACAAAATTAACGTTGCTCTGTTGTGTAAGCATCTCTCCTCCCTTGTCTCCTCTGTGCGTGTTTGTGTGTTGGTTTCTCCCTCGTGTCTATACGCAAACACTCTCTCACTTTTTGTTTAATATACATGCTACTGATTACTTCTATAGGTTTAATTTCAGAGGAAGCATGGGAATTTGAACATTATCTGTACAGAAAATTGCACTTGTAACAAAATGTTAAATATATATTTTAAAATTACGTATTTTACAGCCCTAAGTAGAACATGTTAAAGGTAAGTTAAAATTTGCATGTTTCAGACCTGCAAGAAGTAGCAGTTGCCAGGACATTACCAGTTCACCTCTACCTGGTGTTATGTCAGTATATTCCAATGTTTTGTTGGTGACTTATTACACTGTCAGAAGCCAGACATCACCAGCCCTCCTACTTGCAGCACTTTTTGTTTCTCACCTATATTTATGTAAGATTTCAGTCTGTCCTTCTCCATGCATGTTCAAGTAGCAGAACTTCAAATATAATGCATGGCCTGTGGGACCCGCTTTTCTTGTAGAGTGTATTCCTCCTGAGGTATTTAACGCTGTTTCCAGTCAATCATTGCTTTTATCGTTACATGGTATGATAGGATTTCACACATCCAAAAATCTGAGGTGCTGTAAAACTGAGAAGATCCACTTGGGAGCGCCAAAATCAACCATGATGTAAAAAACTGAGAAGACCCACTTGGGGGTGCCAAACACTGAACCGTGATGTAAAACAGAAGATCCACTTGGGGGCGCCAAACACTGAACCGTGATGTAAAACTGAGAAGATCCACTTGAGGGCGCCAAACACTGAACCGTGATGTAAAACTGAGAAGATCCACTTGGGGGTGCCATTGGCCCAGGCGCCATTTTATGAAAAATTACAAATGGCGTCCATTTTGTGTGGCTTTTGGAGGACGGACACTGGGTTTTTTGTCAAAGCCCTGGCACTGCCTTCCTGAAGCCGGAAGCCTAGCTTTCACCCTAGCATGGCTTTGCCCTCCAAAAGCCACACAAAATGGAGGCCGTTTTTAATCTTTCACAAAATGGCGCCCATGCAAATCAATGTTTGGCGCCCCCAAGTGGATCTTCTCAGTTTTACATTACGTCATCATGACTTGGCAGAATCCCTGAGCAGCCTTTCTTGCTGGGCAAGCCTTTACAATGCTTCCAGCTTTGGGAAGGCGGTGCCAAGGCTCTGGCCCTCCCTCCTTAGCTGAGAGTTGCCCATGACAGCCACCAACATGCGAGGTCTCCCCCCTCGCTGCTCAGTCAAGGTTGCTTTCCTACCCCTTGAGGACTCTTAGGGGCCGCCACTCCCATGAGAAGTGGGGGGGGAGTACACGTGTTTGCCTTATCATTGTGTGTGTGTGTGTATGTGAGTGAGTGAGTGAGAGGCAGTGGGGTTAGGATGTGGTTGCTGCGGCAGTGGAAGCGAGTGAGCGAGAGGGCAGAGGGGGCAGTGGAAGGGGCAGACAATTTTGCACCCCCCCATCTGTGACCCTGGTGGGGGCCTTCTTCACCCCCCTCCTAGCTACGGCCCTGGCCCAAGCCACCTCCATTCAGCACCCTGTGCAGGAAAAGTGCCTGCACCAACAAGCACAAAGGTGCTAGGGCTATTGCGGCACCCCAGAGCCCCTGTGCCCAGGGTCCTAGAGCCCTTCCTACCTTCTCAAAGCTGGGCAAGCACTTACTAGGCTTCGGAAAGATGTGCCAGGGTTCTGGTAGCATCTCCCAACCCTTGCGCTGCCCTCCCAAAACCAGACAAAATGGAAGGACTTTGGTTTGCACCCCCCAAGTTCCATAATTGAAAAAATCCATCTTTTCAATTTTGTGTCACCTCTGTTCAGTGCCGTGCTGGAAAACTGCATGCACCACTCTGGCGGCGGGAAGGAATCTCCCAGGCTTTGGCAGGGTCCTAGAGTCCTTCCCGCCTTCCCAAATTTGGGCAAACATTTGCATACTGGTATTCTGGCTTCAGGAAGGCGGTGCCTGGGCTGTGCCTGCATCCCAGAGCCCACCCTCCAAAAGCCACACAAGATGGAGGGTGTTTGTAGTCCTTCATAAATTGGTGCCTGTGTGAGTCAATGTTTGGCGCCCCCGCCCCAAGTGGCTTTTCTCAGTTTTGCACCACCTCAGATTTTGGGATGTGTGAAATAGCCTCACACTAAGTAACAATGAGAACAGGAGGGAACAGGCATGGAGAAGATCAGACTGAAACGTGCATCCTACATAAACATAGATCAGAAATGAAAAGGGCTGGAACTAGGAGGGCTGGTGATGTCTGGTTTCCAACATTGTGCTATGTCACCAACTAAACATTGCAATATACCGATATAATACCATGTCTGAGTCCCCAAATTGTTTTATCAGTTATGAATCGTCTCAATTTCATGCCGCTAGTGCAGGAAAACTGCATGGAGCAGCAAGCACTGACTAGGTTTCCACATCGAGGGGGGCAATATCGGGGCTTTGGCAGCGTTCCAGAACCCGCCCTCCAAAAGCCATACAAAATGGATGCCCGTTTGTAATCTTTCACAAAATGGAGCCTGTGCAAGTCAATGTTAGATGCCCCCACGTGGATCTTCTCCGTTTTACAGCACCTGAGATTTTTACCTTACAAGAAATAACACTTTCTACTGGCCATGTGTTCTTTCATATGTGAGGTTCTGCTACTTGAAACGGCGTGGAGATGGACAGACAGAAAGGACAACCTACATAAACAAAGGTCTGAAATGATTAGAGCTGCAACCAAGAGGGCTGGGTGATGTCCGGCTTCCAACATTGTGATATGTCACCAGCCCAACATTGTGATATACTGTTGTGGCTCCATGTCTGAAATAAGGTTGGAACTCTGCAGTCCTTTTTTGGGGGGGGGATGCAGGGGTATGCCTACCCCTAAACAATTTGCATGTTTTTGTACTTTTGTCCATTTACTGTATTTATTTTCCCCAATCTGAACTATAAAATGGTGATTTTCTTGAGTCCAAATTAACGGAACCCCTAAACATTATTATTTTTAGAAAAAAAAGCACTGGAACTATGCAGAGGTGAACTGAATTATGTCTGCACAATTTTTTAATACTGATGGCTCTATAAGCATGTAAAACTTTTTGGGTGTGTGAAATAGCATTGCACTGTGTAACAATGAAAGCAGGAATAATGGGGTGGTAAGAGCTTTAAGTACCTCAGGAGGAATACAGTAAAACATATAGGATCCCTGGACAGTTAAGTCCAGTCAAAGGCTATATAGGGGTGTGGTGCTCACGGGAGCTCACCCCATCAGGGGATTTGAAGAAATTCAACAGGTCATATATTCTATGGGCAGGGTACAAATAATAAATTTTTGTTATTGTTGTATTTATTATTGTTGTTGTTGTTATATATGATGTTTTGCTACTTGAAAAGGTATGGAGATGGAGAGACCAAAATGAGCATCTTCCATAAACATAGGTCCAAAATTGGGTTGACAATGTCTGGTTTTTGACAACAACTTATGTCATCAGCTAAACATTGTGATATACCAATATAACACAATGTCTGGAATAAGGATCGAACTATGTAGAGGCAAACAGAATGATGTCTGCACAACTTCTACTAGTTAGGCATCTGAAAGATATGATTTTTTACTTATCTTTAACATATTGTTACAACTATAATTTTGTGTAAAGATAAATTTTAGACTAGCATGCTTTCTCCAAAAATAAACCTGTAGAAGTATTTACTGTAGTAGCAGGGAGACTCAGACATACACACATGCACACACAAAAATGGCAAGGGAGGAAAGAGGCTTAAACAACAGGACATTCATTTCTATTTTTTAAAGTAAGAATAAGCCCAGTTTATTTTCCACTAGCTGTGCTTTCAAGCAAGACCCAGCTTGGTAGAGCAGCCTTTCAAAATGAAGGGCTTTTGGAGGTGAGGTGGAAATAGCTTCCAGCTCTTGAGGTATCAGGGGGTGGGGAAGTAAATAAATCCACACAGAGCCGACTCTCCATTGATTTATTCCCCCACTCACCTGCACAAAGTTGCAATCCACTGAGGTTTACCCGGTTTTGGGAAGGAAGCACCCCAGAGCCCTTACACCACCCTCGCAAAGCCAGAGAAAATGGACATACTTTGGTAATTGTCGGTGCTTTTTTATGGGGGGACGCAGGGGTACGCATACCCCTAAACATTTTGTGTTGCCCCAACCAACCAACATGCCAACTGCCTCTGCAGTAGCAGCGCAGACTGGAGCTCCGTTGTTCTCCCTGCTGGTGCCCAGCGAGGGGAGTCTGCCAGGGATCTTCCTGTCCACTCAGCGCTGCCACCTCCACCTTGAGTCCCTCATCCGGGGGTTGGGGGGGAGGAAGAGGATGAGGGGGGAGCAGCCAAAATGAGAGTACCTATAAATATTTTTAAAGAATAAAGCACTGATAATTGTTATGGAAAAGGGATGCCTGAAGTGCCTTTCTTCCACTATCAAAGTGACAGCAACTGAGCCTGAGCGCTGCGCTCAGCGGTGGTTCTCAGCAAAGGCTTTGCTGCACAGGTAAAAGAAGACAGGTACACCATGCATTGTCCACGTTTTCCCACCATAAGAAATGGCCAGAAGCAGGGCTCCAGAGCCATTACAAGGGAAAGAGACTTCAGCCGGCCCCATTCTCTCCTACTAAACAACAGCTGACCAATCAGAGGCTGCTCTTTTTGACAGCTAGCCAATCGCATTCAAGATCTACACTGGAAAACAGCAGCCCCTGCTGGAGAAAAATAACATTAGCAGCCTCTGCAACCATTGCATCTAGCAAACCTCAGCTAATTGACTCCCTGCTGAGCTGATAATGGGAGCCATGTGCCTTAAAGATTCCATTAACAGTTTCTCCCTGTGTTGCCATCCTGTTGGCCTAGGCCAGTGGTGGCAAACCTATGGCACTGTGCCAAAGAGGGCACTCAGAACCCTCTCTGTGGGCATACGTGCCTTCCTCCGTAGCGTCTGTGCTGGGGGTGAGGGAGGAGGAGGAGGGCTCGTGCGCACTGTCCAAAGCCTGTGCAACCAGGGCCTGGCGAGCATCAAGGGGGTGAGCAGGCATTGACTTTTGATGTGCCAGGGCCTCCCACCAGTCTCTTTTTCCTACTTGGGAGTAAGCCGCCTTGAGTTCAGCAGGGCTTAACTCCCAGGTCAGTAAGCATATACAGTGGTACCTCTGGTTATGAACTTAATTTGTTCTTAACCTGAAACCATTCTTAACCTAAGGTACCATTTTAGCTAATGGGGTCTCCAGTTGCCGCCACACCGTCAGCGCACAATTTCTGTTCTCATCCTGAGGTAAAGTTCTTAACCCGAGGTACTACTTCTAGGTTAGCGGAGTCTGTAACCTGAAGCGTCTGTAACTCAAGGTACCACTGTAAAGACGGCAACCTAAGAAGGGGCTGCTGGGTTTACATGTTCACTGGGCTTTCCTGTGGAAGCCAACAGAGAAATTCATTCCATGGCGGCTGCGATCAAATGGCAGCTGAAGAAACGGCATATAACAACAACAACAACAACAACAACAACAACAACAACAACAACAACAACAACAACAACAACAACAACAACAACAACAACAACTTATTTATACCCCACCCATCTGGCTGGATAGATATATAGATATGCACACAAACAATCATTATTATCTCATATTAAAAATTGGGAGAGAGTGGCTCTTAGTACAGCCCTCTAGTGCACACTAGTGGTGAAAATTGTGGAACTTTCTGGAAAAAATGTATTTCAGAGGTTTGATGGCTCATAACATCACTTTGTTTTGGAGTAATACCAATGCTTTTTTTCTGTGAGGACACAGGAAGATGCATACCCCTAAACATTTTGTGACTTTAATGGAAGAAGAAATTCACTGTATTTATTTTTCTGATTTGGACTGTATTTTTCCACCGTGGTGATTTTCTTGAGTCAAAATGAGAGTATCCCTAAACATTTTTTTAAGAAAAAAAGTACTGAGTTATACCATAAAATTATATATCAATGGAAAGATAATTTAATGAAGAATGTAATGCAATAACTTTTATGATGGATTATTTATTATAACAGTAGTCATAAAGAAGAAATGTGAAACACACAGAAAAAATGAGATATACAAGTTAAATTGCCGTGTTGGCACTTTGCGATAAGTAAGTGGGTTTTGGGTTGCAGTTTGGGCACTTGGTTTCTAAAAGGTTCACCATCACCTCTAAAAGGTTCACCTAGGCAGAGGTTTTCAACCTTTTTGAGTCCACGGCTTCCTTGACGGACTACCTTCTTTCTGCAGCACCCCTGTGGGGCTCAGGAGCTCAGTAATGTCCCCCCTTGCCTGCAGAGCTGGCAGTCCCTCACCCCTTTTTGAACACCCTCCCTTGTGGAGTGTTCCCTCAGCCGCCTCTCCTTTCCACTCTCCTTGGAAGTCCTCTAGCAGCAGCCCCTGGTCCCTGAACTGCACCTCCCAGAGGACCATTCGCCTGGGGAGCTTGTAGCCAGGGCTGCTGCAACAAACAGCTGGGCAAGCCTTTGGGAGGCAGAGATGAGAGAGGGCATCAGAGGAGGGAGGGAAGAGAGACAGAGGCCAGGGTTGTCCTGACTCCTGACCATCATTCAAGGCACCCCAGCATGCCACGGCACCCTGCTTGAAAACCACTGGCCTATGGGGAAACTCAACAAATTCACTAATAATCAGCCATTTAACCTATTATCTTTGTTCAAAGGGTGTTTTGCTCCTCTTGGAGAAGGGGAGGGGAGGAGAGAGGAACCACAATGCAGACAACCCCCAGTCTGTCATAATCCTTCAGACCAGTCATTGTGTATTCAAGGTACTCCTCCTAGCTGTCAAACCAGGTGTTACCAGTCCTAGCAAAGGGGCCAGGTAGGGTGGAGAAGTTGCTATGAGGATCACAAAACTCCAGAAGGGAAAACCCATCTCCTGAGTGGAATGCAGCCAAACCTCAACAAAGCCATGTTTTCATGACAATGGGATATATACAGTGGTACCTCAGGTTAAGTACTTACAGTGGTGCCACGCAAGACGAAATTAATCCATTCCGCGAGTCTCTTCGTCTTGCGGTTTTCTCGTCTTGCGAAGCACAGCTATTAGCGGCTTAGCGGCTTTAAGAAAAAGGAAACAAACTCGCAAGAACTCACAAGACGTTTCGTCTTGCGAAGCAAGCCCATAGGGAAATTCGTCTTGCAGAACGACTCAAAAAACGGAAAACTCTTTCGTCTTGCGCGTTTTTCGTCTTGCAAGGCATTCGTCTTGCGAGGTACCACTGTAATTTGTTCCAGAGGTCCGTACTTAACCTGAAACTGTTCTTAACCTGAAGTACCACTTTAGCTAATGGGGCCTCCTCCTGCTGCTGCGCCGCCAGAGCATGATTTCTGTTCTCATCCTGAAGCAAAGTTCTTAACCTGAGGTACACTATTTCTGGGTTAGGGGAGTCTGTAACCTGAAGCGTATGTAACCCGAGGTACCACTGTACTTCCTTTAGTCTGTGTGAGAGAGGTGGGAAGATAAGATGTGATTGACAAGACAATGGATCTTAGACTTAAGCCTGACACACCTCCTTTTCTGTGACAAATCAGTGATGTTTTGGATGACACTGTGGGAAACGTATTATGGGGAAATGTGAGAATTTTGTAAACTCAGATAACCTTTGTTCCGAGCTTCTTCTTTGCTTTCTTAGAGGTTGGAATCTTTGCTGCAACAAATAAAGATCAGATCTGTCGGCTGTTAATTTGCTTCTTCAATGCTAGGCTTGAGTCTC
Source organism: Podarcis bocagei (assembly GCF_964188305.1). Classification (NCBI taxonomy): domain Eukaryota; kingdom Metazoa; phylum Chordata; class Lepidosauria; order Squamata; family Lacertidae; genus Podarcis; species Podarcis bocagei. The sequence continues at coordinate 51,521,183 of NC_138140.1, read as the reverse complement.
TCATTTCCTGACCTATCTGCAGGGCTAGACTTAAGTTGAGAAATGCTTCAAGAAGTGTACCCCAAGTTTTTGTCCTTTTCAGTAATCTTAATATTTGTGGCCCCCAAAGTGGATCTTTTCAATTATGGATCTTCTCAATTTTATGTCAACTCGTCTCAGCACCCAGTGCAGGAAAACTGCAATCACTTACTAGGCTTCCAACTTCAGGAAGGTGGAGGCAGGACTCTGGCAGGATCCCAGAGCCCTCACGCCACCCTCCCCAAGAGAAAATCAAATAGACACAAGGTGGGAGACACAGACAGAGGAGCACAGCACACAGAGAAGGTGAGAATAGAGTAAAGAGACTTAAACAACAGGGCAACATGTATTTTGATTTTTTAACTAAGAAGTAAATAACCCCAGTTTATTTTTCCACCAGCTGAGCTGGTGCCCCCAGTTGGGAGCAGCAGCCGTTCAAAAGGGAGGGGGAGTAAATAAATAAATGGAGATCAGAAGAAACCCCATTGATTTATACCCCCCTACACCTACACACACACACACACACACACACACAAACCTGCACAAAGTTGTAATCCCATAAGGTTTATCTGATTTCGGAAAGGCTTAGCTAGGGCTCTGCCCTTGCGCCCCCTACCAAAGAAGGATTTTCCTGCACCACTCTGGCTGTGGGAGGAAAGCTGCAAGGCTCTGGCGGGTCCTAGAGCCCTTCTCTCCAAAAGCCACACAAAATGGATGCCTTTTGAAATCTTTCACAAAATGGCGCCCGTGTGAGTCCAGTGTTTGGCGCCCCCAAGTGGATCTTCTCAATTTTGCTGGGCGATGTCTGACATTGTGATATGTCACCTGCTGAACATCGCGATGCACCAAGATAAAACAAAGTCTGAAATAATGATGGAACTATGTAGAGGCGAACAGAATAACATCTGCATAACCGCAACTACTTAGGCATCTAAAATATATTAATTTCTACTTACCTTCAACATATTGCTATTTTATATACAGATCATTTTTAAATTAGCATGCTTTCTATAAAATTAAGCTTTTAGAACTAATTAGTAGCGAATATACCAAAGGTAATATAAGAGAATATTCCCTAATAAGACATGTTTTTGGAGGCAAGGCGAAAAGGGCTTCTTGCTCTTGTGGTGTCAGGTGGGGGGGGTTAAATAAGAAAATGAAGAGCAGAGAACACCCACTCTTCATTTATTTACTTCCCTCTCCCCACCCACCTGCACAAAGATCTCACGCCCAGGGTCCTAGAGCTCTTCGCAAAGTTGGGCAAGCACTTGCAAGGCTTCACAAAGGCGGTGAGGAGAACTGCTGGCACTGGCAAGCACCTGCTAGGTTTCTGGCTTCAGGAAGGTGGTACCAGGGCTCTGACATCCCAGAGCCCTGGCACCACCCTTCCAAAAGCCACACAAAATGGACCCCATCTGTAATCTTTCACAAAATGGCGCCCTGTGTAAGTCCCATGTTTGGTGCCCCCAAGTGGATCTTCTGGATCTTACACCCCCTCAGATTTTAGATGTGTGAAATATCATTGAGCTATGTAATAATGAGAACAGGAATAATGGAACAGCATTAAGTATCTCAGGACGAATATACCTTACAAGAAAAGCAAGTCCTACAGGCCATGTATTATATCATATATGAGGTTCTGCTACTTCAAAAGGCATGGAGTTGACAGGCTGAAATGTTCAACCTGCATAAACATAGGTCAAAAATGAAAAGGGTTCCAACCAGGGCAGGGTGATGTCTGGCTTCCAACTTATGCCTGTCACCAGCAAAGCATCACAGTATACAGTGGTACCTCTGCTTATGTACTTAATTCATTCCTGAGGTCCGTTCTTAACCTGAAACTGTTCTTAACCTGAAGCACCACTTTAGCTAATGGGGCCTCCTGCTGCTGCTGCACTGCCGGAGCACGATTTCTGTTCTCATCCTGAAGCAAAGTTCTTAACCCAAGGTAATATTTCTGGGTTAGTGGAGTCTGTAACTTGAAGTGTATGTAACCTGAAGCGTATGTAACCTGAGGTACCACTGTATACCAATATAAGAAAGTGCCTGTGATAAGGATGGAACTATTTAGAGGTGAATGGAATAATGTCTGCACAACGGCTACAACTTTGGGATATAAAACGTATAATTTTTTACGTGTCTTTTAAATATTGTTACAACTGGTATATTAAATAAAGATAATTTTTATATTAGCACGTTTTCAACTAAAATTAAACTTGTAGATGTTGTTAGTAGCATAGGAATTAAAAGTTAGATGAGACAATGTTCCCTTATAGACATGAGGGAGAAAGAGAGCACACCAACAAACAAAATGGGAGAAGGGAGGAAAGAGGTTTAAACAGAGCAATTTTTTAAACTCAGAAATAAAAAAAAATCCCAGTATATTTTTTCCACTAGCTGTACTTCCAAGCAAGACCCAGCTGGGGGCAGTAGCGGCTCAAAAGGAAGGGCTGGAGAGCAACTGGGGGGGGGGGTTGGAGGCAAGATGGAAAGTGCTTCCTGCTCATTAGGAGGTACAGAGGAAGTAAATAAATGGAGAGCAGAGGAGACCCCACTCTCCATTTATTTATTCCCCTCCCCCACAGCTGGGCAAATCTGCAATCCCATAAGGTTTGCTAGGCTTTGGAAAGGCAGTGTCAGGGCTCTGGCAGGGTCCTAGAACCCTCCCAAAGACGGACTCCTAATATTTGGCACCCCCAAATGAATCTTCTTAATTGTGAATCTTCTCAATTTGGCATCACCACAGCTCAACACCCAGTGCATAAAAACTGCATGAAAACTGTGGCACTAGCAAACACTTATTAGGCTTCCAGCTTTAGGAAGGTAGTGCGAGGACTCTGATGAAATCTCACAGACAAAATGTTTTGTCTCCCTGAAATGAATCCTTTCAATTATGGATCTTCTCAGTTCTGTGCCACATCTGCTCAGTGCCCTGTACTGGAAAACTGATAGCACCATTCTAGCTACGGGAAGGAAGCTCCTGGGTCCTAGAGCCCTTCTCTCCTTCCCAAAGTTGGGCAAGCATTTACTAGGATTCTGGCTTCACGGAGCCCACCATCCAAAAGCCACACAAAATGGACGCCGTTTTTTAATCTTTCATGAAATGGCACCCTGTGCGAGTCCAATGTCTGCCACCCGCAAGTGGTTTTGCACCAACTCAAATTTTTAGATGTCTGAAATAGCATAATGATATGTAAGAATGGGAACAGAAAAATGGACTTGCTCTTGTGGTACTAGGAGATACAGAGGAAGCAGATAAATAAATGGAGAGCAAAGGAAACCCACCCACCCCCATTTATTTATTCCCATCCTCCACACACCTACACAAAGCTGTAGTCCTGTAAGGTTTACCTGGCTTCCAGAAGGCAGTGCCAGGGCTTTAACAATATCCCACAGCCCTTGCACCCAGGCATAAACACACAAAGGCTGGGAACCTCAATGGTGCTGTTCCGGAAAATTCACCCAGGATAGACTTGGCTAGCCCCCCTTCCCACCCAACTATGGCTCTGCCTTGCACCAGCCTCCCAAAGCTGAATAGGGATAAAATGGAAAGACTATTGTAAACTTAACCCAACCGATATTTGGCACCCCCAAATGCATGAGCTCAGTGCCCTCAGTGTGCAGGAAAACTACAAGCTGGGCTCAGTGCCTCAGCAGCAAAAATTGTCTGCACCAGACTCGCAGGGTCCTAGAGCTCACCCTTCTTCCCAAAGTTGGGCAAGTCTTTACTTGGCTTCTGGCTTCAGGGAAGGCAGTGCCAGGGCTCTGACGTCCTAGAGCCTACCCTTCAAAAGCCACACAAAATGAAGGGCTTTTGTAATCTTTCACAATATGGCGCCCTGCACGAGTCTAATGTTTGGTGCCCTCAAGTGGATCTTCTCTGTTTTGCACCAGCTCTGATATTTTGATGTATCGCATTATGTAACAACGGGAACAGGAATAATGGTCTAGAAACACCTATAAGTACATCAGAAGGAATATTCCCTACAAGAAAAGCAGGTGCTACTGACTCTGTATAATATCACATTTGATATTTTTCTACTTCAAAGAAATAGAGATGAACAGACCGAAAGGAGTATCCTGCATATACATAGGTCAGAAACGAAAAGGGCTGCAACTACAACTGGGCAATGTCTGGTTTCCAGCATCAGGCTATATGTCACTAGCTGAACCTTGCAATAAGGATGGAACTCTGCAGAGGCGAACAGGGTGATGTCCTGGCAACTGCTTCTACTTAGGGCTGTAAAATACGTAATTTTAAAATATATATTTAACATTTTGTTACAAGTGCAATTTTCTGTACAGATAATGTTCAAATTCCCATGCTTCCTCTGAAATTAAACCTATAGAAGTAATCAGTAGCATGTATATTAAACAAAAAGTGAGAGAGTGTTTGCGTATAGACACGAGGGAGAAACCAACACACAAACACGCACAGAGGAGACAAGGGAGGAGAGATGCTTACACAACAGAGCAACGTTAATTTTGTTTTTGATTTTAATTCAGAAGTAAATAATCCCCTTTCTTTTTCTACTAACTGCACTTCCAAGCACATCCCAGGTGGGGGCAGCAGCTGCTCCAAAGGAAGAGCTGGGCAGCATCATGAGGAGAGGGGGGGGCTTTAGGAGACAAAAAGTGGGGAGCAAATAAATGAAAGGAGAGCAAACACACTCTCCTCCACCATGCCGGAGTTCTCATGCCGCCCTCCCAAAGCTGGACAAAGTCAAGCTCCCAGGCTCTGGCGGGGTCCTAGAGCCCTAAGCTTTTGGCTTCGGGGAAGGTGGTGCTTTCATGCTGCCCTGCAAATGATGCATAAAACGAACTGAGTTTGGAAATCTTAATATTTGGGGCTCTCAAATGGATCTTTCAGATGACGGCTTGTCTCATTTTTGTACCACCTCTCGGCTCAGCGCCCCGTGTAGCAGAACTGCTGCTCAAGGCAACCACTTTCCAGGCTTCAGGCTTTGCGAAGGCGGTGCCAGGTTTTGGCAGCATCCCAGCGCCCGCCTTCCAAAAGCCACACAAAATGGATGCTGTTTGTAATCTTTCACAAAATGGCGCCTGTGCAGGTCCAGTTTTGCTGGGCGATGTCTGACATTGTGATATGTCAGCTGCTAAACATCGCGATACACGGAGATGAAACAAGGTTGGAAATAATGACGGAACTATGTAGAGGCGAACGGAATAACATCTGCGCAACTACTACTACCTAGGCATCCAAAACATATTAATGTCTTCTTATCCTTAACGTATTGTTACAACTGCTATTTTAAATGCAGATCTATTTTAAATTAGCACATTTTCCCAAAAATCTAACCTGTAGAGATGATTATTAGCTTAGAAATCAAATGTAACATGAGAGATTGTTCCCTAATGGATGCAAGGCGAACATACAGGAGACAAGGGAGGAAGCAACAGGGCATTGTTCATTTTTATTTTAAAACTAGCAATAATCCCACTATATTATCCAAGCAAGATCCAGCTGGGGACAGCAAGCATTCAAAAGCAAGCGATGGACAGCAGGGCTGTCGTCTTGCCCCACTTGTCCTGGGTGGTTCTGACATGTGCTAATCTTTTTCCGAGGTGGGGTCCATTCATCAGAAATATTGGGGGGCTGTGTCCCCCCTCCACTGAATGCCTATGCTGGGCAGCAACAGGGGGGGAGTTGAAAGGGGCTTCCTGCTCTTGTGGTTTCACAAGGGTGACATCTTTGGGATGGTGATGCCAGGGTTCTGGAAGCATGTGAAAGCCCTCAGGTTGCCCTCCCAAAAATGGATAAAATGGACAATTTTTGGCCTTTGCTAATCTTAAAGAGGCCAATATTCTGGGCCCCCAATGAATCTTCAAAATCATGTTCTCAATTTTGCACCCTGTGCAGGAAAAGTGCCTGCACCAACAAGCACAAAGGTGCTAGGGCTATTGCGGCACCCCAGAGCCCCTGTGCCCAGGGTCCTAGAGCCCTTCCTACCTTCTCAAAGCTGGGCAAGCACTTACTAGGCTTCGGAAAGATGTGCCAGGGTTCTGGTAGCATCTCCCAACCCTTGCGCTGCCCTCCCAAAACCAGACAAAATGGAAGGACTTTGGTTTGCACCCCCCAAGTTCCATAATTGAAAAAATCCATCTTTTCAACCACTTTGGTTGTGTGCCTATTGCTGGCACCACTTTGGCTGTGGGAAGCCCTCCAAAATCTGCACAGACAAACGCAAAACAGACAGATGCACCAGGTGAATGAAGAAAGGAGGCTTAAAGAATAGGGCAACCTCTATTTTTATTTCTTCAACTCAGCAGTAAATACCCTCAGCTGTGAGAAACAGCCATCTGAAAGGGTGGGATGGCCAAACATGGGGGGCTTTAGGAGGCTAGACAGAAAGGTATTCTTGCTCCTGGGTGTTAGGACATACATAGGAAGTAAATAAATAAATGGAGAGCAGAGGAAACTCATTTTCCATTTATTTATTTCACCCAGCTACACCTGCACAAAGTTGCAATCCTGTAAGAATAGGAGCCATAGCTACTGTGGTAAAGTTGGGGAAGTGCTTACGGGGCCTCCGGATTTGGGAATGCGGTGCCTGGGCATCCCAGAGCCCGCCCTCCAAAAGCCACACAAAATGGAGGGCTTTGTAAACTTTCATAAAATTGTGCCTTGCAAGTCCAATGTTTGGTGCCCTCAGGTGGAGCTTCTGAATTTTGCAACAGCTGATATTCTAGGATGTGTGAAATATCATTGTAGCAATGAGAGTAGAAATAATGGATTGTGAATAGCATTAAGTATTGCAGGAGGAATATTCCCTACAAGAATATCGCCTTTTCTGTGATGTATGTACCAAGTCAGGTTATTTCCGCATCTGTCCTAGTATTGTCTACTCCAGGGTGTAATGCAATGCTCCCCCCCCCAATTCGGGCCACCCCCCACCCCTCCTAGTTAAACTTATTTGGTATAGTCCGATCTCCAGATAATGAAGGTAGGTGTATTAGGATAGGTCTGCCTCCAGCCAGGGCAAAGCAGGAAGGAACTGAGACTCCGATGCAGGAGAGAATCTTCCTCAGTTAATTCACACTGCCTCTTTTTATAATGAAGGCCACGTATCTCAATCAGAGATTAAGATTTTTAATAAAGCACAAAACTGCTCCTCCGCAACTGTCTCCACTAAAAATGATTTAGAAAAGAACTGTTGGCCGTGGGCTGCAAATCCTGGCAAATTCCCAATTCCTAGCTATGGGTGGTAGGATTGTCTCTGCCTGAGTTCATTGGGACATTCTGTGTAATAAATCATTTAAATATGCACTGTTGTGTACGAAATGTTTTGCACATGTATATATCCACATTGTTATGGATTGGTGTTGAATTTTATTTGCTTAATTTTATTTACGAGGAAATAGGCAACTGAAATAAATGGGGGGAAGTTTATTTATTGTCTATTTAATTCTTTGGGTGTTTCCACTTTCAGCTGGTGACTTTTGTAAAAGTGGAGGTGAAGACTTGGCCAGAATATATTAGGGATATGTGCAGTACATTGACTTATTTATTTATGAATTGTTTTATCCCAGCCTTTAGTTGGGTTGCCATATTTCAAAAAGTGGAAGTCTGGAACAAAAGTTGAGTTTTTTTGGCAAAGTTATTTAACTTTTTTGGGGGGCTAAATAAATAAAGTTTCTGAGCTATTTTAAAGGAAATTCGGCAAAATATAGACTTCCAGCATGGACGTATGGGAGCCAAAGGGCTTCCAAAACAGTTTTACAGATCAATGAAAAAAAATCTGAAAGACAGGACATAAAAGGAAAAGGGAATGAGGAGGAAGGAGGAAAGCAATAGGCTCAGGCACTAGTTCTTAAGGTTATAATGACCAGTTGGAGTGAAAAAAGTGCAGGGAGCTTGATGGAACGACTGCTGCTAGGTGACAGATGCGGGAAACCCAAAAGCAGCTCTGAGGAGCAGTGATAGAATAACCCTGCTTCCTTTCTCTCTCTTTCTATTCTGCAGCCTGGGGGAATATTGGCATTTACTCAGTACCAATGGACATCTATTTCCAGCATGGCCTACTTTCAAAATATTTCAATCTAAGCCCTGATGCTTCTTTTTTTTTAATGATATTTATTGAAAAACGAATTTTTAAAATCACAAAGAAAAGGGGGGAAAAAACAAAATTACAGAAAAAAATACAAAAACAGAGAGAAAAAATAAAAAATAAAACCATCATTTTCAAATTCTCCACTTTCTTCACCTTCTTTCCATGACCTCCTCCTCCTCCCATCTCTTGTATCTTGATTAATAATTGTCACAGCAAATCCCTTCCATAGTTCATACTATTCTGTCATTTCATTACCTTGCTCTATTTTCATCTTATCTTATATAAAACCTTAAAACTTAAAATTTAAATCTTATTTTTACCAGCTTCTCATAACCTTTACCTTTTTACCTACTTCTTTAAACATTCTTACAAGAGCCTAGTAATATCATTTCAACATTTTTGCACCTTTCATAAAAACATTTCTGACGATAGAAAAAAAGAGAATAACAACAATCCAATCTTCTTCCAGCGTCCCCTCCCCCCGGGATTGTCAGTCCTTTTTGTCCCGTTAATCTGGCCCATTTAACCTGGTGATCTTATATCTGAGGCCATCAAATCTCTTCCATGTCCCTTCCGCAGTTCTTCTTCATATTTTCCTTTCACTCGTGGGAACTCCAGCTTGGTAGTGTTTTTGACCCTTTTCGACAAATCGGCCCCTTTCTCATAGTCCAGACTAAACTCCATGTGGTATTTTAAAACATGTTTCAAGTAGTAAGCATGTTTCAAATTCCCTCCAAAATAAGTCCCAACAGCTCCAAACCTCTGACGGCCCATTGCCATTGCCAGATTCTGAAAGTCCAAACATCCCTGCATAGGGGGGTCAGTCCAACCCCCCATTTCCAGCCAAACTTTGTCTTTCCAAATCTGTTTTTTTCCAAGTTCATTTATCAAATCCAAAGGTTCATTTTCTTGCTGGGCCAAAAGTCCCTCCATCCCTGGGGCCCAAGATTCAGCAAGATCCTCTTCTTTCAGTTGTTCTGTCATGGCACACTCCTGTTTTGGTTCCTGGGTGGGCTCCATATAGTTTCCCACTACCTGTTCAAAGGTTCTGGCAGCATTAATCATAAAATCCGTCTTCCGACTTAACTGATCCAATAGGGCACTTATTTTACAGAAAGCACCCAATAGTGTTTCTGAAGGCATTGTCCTACAAGGTCACGAATCCTTTCCCATAGTTGTAATCAGTAACAGCTGCAAGTTCCCAGGATTTAGTTAAAATTTCACAGTTCCCCTCTAGGGGGAAGACTTCTGATAGTTCTTTTCCTTAGGAACAATAACAACAAAGTTTCTTTTTTAAGGTATTTTGTCCATATTTGTTCTTTTAAAAGACGAAAGGAAACAATGGAGTCACAATGTTTCTCTTCTTTTAACTATCTGTCAAGCATTTATTTCTGGTCAATGAGCTTCAAATGTCAAATCCGACACCCCGCTCCAGGGTCAGGACGGTGGAAAATTGCTTTAACTTCACTTCTGCAGGTTTAAACAGCTCAGGAAAAAATCCCCCTTCTTCTCCTGCTGCCGAAGGGGGGTTCAGCGATTTTAAATGATGAAAGTCGATCCTTTGAAAGTGATTTTTAAGGCTCTAGTTTGCGTTGTCTTTGCTTTGTTCTGACTACAAGGAAACGGAAGGGTGACTTCCTGTTTAATCCTTCCCATTTCAGTACCAAATCAGGGTTAGTTTTAAAGTCCAAATTCCTTCTTATTTCACCAGTTCTTATCTGGAGTCCAAATATTTTATGTTCCAGTACTCACGGTTGGTTCTTTTAGATGCCAAATTGTCCCAGGAAAAAGGCAGCGCTCTCCGGCAATGGCTATGCGGCTTTGCTCCACAGAAAAAGCAATTAACTCACAGCACCGCGCCACTTCCCCCTCTTCACTTCGGAGCCCGTTTATGGGTTCCTTTGTGGGTTGGGGGGGCGCTAAGGGTGCCCGCCGAGTCCCACGGTCACAGGCTTCATCCGCCTGTGATTTCCAGAAAGGTCCCCGCTACGCCCCAGCGGAAAAGACCCGTTTCATGCGGAGCTGGTCCCTCCGGTTCAGAGGGAGTCCGCCATTGCCGGTGGCGCCACCCCGGAAGTCCCTCCTAAGCCCTGATGCTTCACCCATTGTGCCATTTTAAGTCACACTGTGTTGTGCACATTCAAACAGCATTCTTATACAAGCACATTTCTCTCATTGTTTATCTGCATTCTGCCTGCAAATGCAAGAGAACCATATTAGGGACACAGCCAACACTTGGCTATGTGTATATTCTGGACAAAATGGCCACCTGGAGTTCCCAGTGTGGCACCATGGCAACCTCATGCAACTCCTAGGTGCATGCCCAGACCATTTGCCCTCCCATTTTTATTGATTTTTTTTTTTTTTTAGAATTGCTGAGTAACTGGAAAGGACATGCAGACACTCAGTCAGTTTTCCCATAATGTCTCTGGATAGGGAAGGAAGAGAAGGCAGACAAGCTAGAGGCCACCAGCAGCCCTCTTCCACCCCAAACTTTTGAAAGCAGCTTATTTTAATGCTCCTATCTGTGCTGCAGGGGGCGGTCTCCGAGAAAAGCTTATGGCCAGATCCCCGTAGGCTCTGTTCACCCTCCGTGAGGGCTCCATGCGCGCCCTCCCAGCGTGCGTCTCCACTCCAAGTTCCCTGTCCACAAGGAGGGCACAGCATTTGGTCCACCCCAGATGCCAGAAACCCATGCTACATCACTGGTTACAACTGTTACTTTAGATACAGATAAATTTAAAATTAGCATGCATTCTCTAAAATTAGACCTGTAGAAGTAATTAGTAGCATAGTTATCAGAGGCAAGGTGAGAGAATGTTCCCTAACAGACACATGGGAGAAACAGACACGGAGAGAAAGAAGGGGAGAAGGGAGGAAAAAGGCTTAAACAACAGGGCATGGTTGTTGTTGTTGTTGTTAACTCAGAAGTAAATAACTGGTTCAGACCAGTGCCTCCCTCAACCACATACCAACCTGGTGTCTACGCTTAAAACAAGAAACCCATGGTATCTATTTTGCTGAGGAAAGTTCTTGGACAGGCTGTTTTCTTCAGCTCTACCTCTTGTGTTTCGCTACCCCCTGCAGAAGTGAGGGAAAGGCTGAGAGCCACAGGGGCGGCAGGAATCACGAGAGAAGTGAGGACCAGCCTCATGGTTTTTCCCACATCGAGACTTTTTACATAGAGCATACATATCATGATTCACGATATATCGCAACACCAAATATGAAACTGTTGCCACGATGTGGACTTCAAACCAGTTTTGGATGAGCAATACATTGCCTGGCCCTAGGTGTCACATTTGTCAACAATAGCTTTAGTCTCCAAAAGCAACAGTGGAGGCACCCAGGGACATGAGAGAGGCAGAAAGTAGGTGGCATCCAGGGGCCGATGGTCTCAGGCACTTAGCAGCCTTGGACACAGTCTTTGGTCCCTGCCTGCCTGGGCCAGGTAGAAGTGGCCAGCCTACCAGGCAGAGTACAGGTCCGGCAAGACTCATAGCTGATGGTCTTAGGCCACTAAACTTGACAGAACACAGCAAAACAACCAAACTCCAACTAATGGTCATGTCTCTAGACATGCTTAAAGTCTTTGTTTGTCTTGAATAGAAATATTTAAGAGAAGTATTAACCAGCTTGAAATTCGGCCATAACTTCCTACAAATCCTTTAACAATCCTTTAACTCTAAGGCTTCAGTGAAAATCAGAATCAACAATCTGGATACCAACAACGTAGAAATTCGAAGAGGCACAAAACAAAGATGTTCATTGTCCCTCTTTTTATTCATCTTGACCCTTGAACCCTAAGCAATCCAAATCTGAACAGCCTCTGATATCAAGGGGGTGGAAACAAAAGGCAAAACCTACAAACTCGGGCTCTTTGCAGATGACCTGTTGGTCACAACCCCAGACCCCATAAACACACCAACCACATTAACCAAAGATATTGACACCTCCGCAATGATATCAGGTCTACAGGAGAACTTCACAAAATCTGAGGCTATGCACTTCAACATGGGGTGGCTAACACCCCAGAGGACAGGATCACACTTCAAGACGACCTTGACAGATTAGAGAACTGGGCCAAAACAAACAAGATGAATTTTAACAGGGAGAAATATAAAGTATTGCACTTGGGCAAAAAAAATGAGAGGCACAAATACAAGATGGTGGACACCTGGCTTGAGAGCAGTACATGTGAAAAGGATCAAGGAGTCTTGGTTGACCACAAACTTGACATGAGCCAACAGTGTGACGCGGCAGCTAAAAAAGCCAATGCAATTCTGGGCTGCATCAATAGGAGTATAGCATCTAGATCAAGGGAAGTAATAGTGCCACTGTATTCTGCTCTGGTCAGACCTCACCTGGAGTACTGTGTCCAGTTCTGGGCACCACAGTTCAAGAAGGACACTGACAAACTGGAACGTGTCCAGAGGAGGGCAACCAAAATGGTCAAAGGCCTGGAAACGATGCCTTATGAGGAACGGTTAAGGGAGCTGGGCATGTTTAGCCTGGAGAAGAGGAGGTTAAGGGGTGATATGATAGCCATGTTCAAATATATAAAAGGATGTCACATAGAGGAAGGAGAAAGGTTGTTTTCTGCTGCTCCAGAGAAGCAGACTCGGAGCAATGGATCCAAACTACAAGAAAGAAGATTCCACCTAAACATTAGGAAGAACTTCCTGACAGTAAGAGCTGTTCGACAGTGGAATTTTCTGCCAAGGAGTGTGGTGGAGTCTCCTTCTTTGGAGATCTTTAAGCAGAGGCTTGACAACCATATGTCAGGAGTGCTCTGATGGTGTTTCCTGCTTGGCAGGGGGTTGGACTCGATGGCCCTTGTGGTCTCTTCCAACTCTAGGATTCTATGATTCTATGATTCTATGAACATAGCCTGAAAGAATTTACTAACATCACAAAAATAACATTCTGCCACACCAAATTTAGATACCGTAGGGTACAAATAACTAGAAACTTCAACAAACTATACCCTCAAAATAATCTCTGAAAGAAAATCAACAAAGGCCTGAAGAGATGGAGTAAAACCAACTTTACCCTCCCAGACAAAATAGTCATGATCAAGATGAAAGCCCTCCTGAAGCTAAGCTACCTATTCAAAACCCTTCCAATCTGGATTCCTCCAACCCAAGTCTGTAAGTAGCAGAAAAACTACACCCATTTATCTTCTCACACAAGAAGCCATGAACAAACTACAAATCCCTGCACCTCCCCTCCTCAGGAGGAGGATGGCGAATCCCCAACACAGAATTATACCACATCACTTACCAAGTGCAACATATACCGTATTTTTCGCCCCATAGGACGCACCGGCCCATAGGACGCACCAAGTTTTTTGGGGGGGAAATAAAGGGAAAAAAATTATTTTCCCCCCAGGTGCTTGCGGGGCCAGCAGCGGGGAGAACCGCTCTTCTCCCCGCCGCCCGCCTTCAGACCAGGTCCGGGGACAGCGGGAAGACGCGCTGCGCCTCCCCGCTGTCCCTGGAGCTTGCGGGGCCGGCAGCGGGGAGAAGCGCTCTTCTCCCCACCGCCCGCCTTCAGACCAGGTCCAGGGACAGCGGGAAGACGCGCTGCACCTCCCGCTGTCCCTGGAGCTTGCGGGGCTGGCGGCGGGGAGACGCATGCGTCTCCCCGCCGTCAGCCTCCAAACCACATCGGGAGACAGCAGGATGGCGGCGTTCCACCTCCCCGCTGTCCCCCGACCTTGTGGGGCTGGCGCTGGGGCTCTCCTGAAGCCTGGAGAGCGAGAGGGATTGGTGCGCACCGACCCCTCTCGCTCTCCAGGCTTCAGCGAAAGCCTGCATTCGCCCCATAGGATGCACATATATTTCCCCTTCATTTTTGGAGGGGGAAAAGTGCGTCCTATAGGGTGAAAAATACGGTAATCCCATACTTCCTAGAGGGTGAAACAAAACTATGGGTGCACATGGAGATAGAAACAACAAAAAACGGCCTCCACTGCAGAGTATCCATTCCTGCAAAACAAATGAAGGAAAATTCCCACAACACTAAACAGGTTCACACTGTCTATGTTTAAAGCACGCAAGGAGAAAGCAGGAAAACTGGCCCCATTCCCACCCCCACTAATTCCCCAGGCCCATTGCCCACTCTTGCACCAGGCATCCCAAAGCATCCAAATAAAGACCTGGCAAGCTAGAGGCTTATACTGCCTAACCAATTTTTACAAAAATGACAACCCCATATCAACATGGGGAATACAAGGCAAACTAAGGGATACTTTAATACTCTGGCTGACCCATCACCAACTACACACCTTCTTGAACAACCCAGCAATGGAAGCAGCAGCCACCAGGCAGCTGACTAACTTTGAAAAACTCTTCCTAAGAACAGAATGTCACAGCAAAAGGGTGGCATCTACAATATATAAAATACTACTCCAAGACACTACAAACCCCTTCACCACAATAAAAGATCAATGGGAGCATGACATAGGATATGAAATAAACTCCACCCAATGGTCAAAAATGTGGTCTAAACCACCATTTAAGAATCATAGAATCATAGAGTTGGAATAGACCACAAGGGCCATCGAGTCCATCCCCCTGCCAAGCAGGAAACACCATCAGAGCACTCCTGACATATGGTTGTCAAGCCTCTGCTTAAAGACCTCCAAAGAAGGAGACTCCACCACACTCCTTGGCAGCAAATTCCACTGTCGAACAGCTCTTACTGTCAGGAAGTTCTTCCTAATGTTTAGGTGGAATCTTCTTTCTTGTAAATCCATCTCAGGCAAAAGAAGAGAACTCGCTCTACAGATGATACCTAACACCGCAGAAGCTGGTGCCAATACACTCGGGAACCTCATCTGAATGCTACAGAGGCTGCACCTCCACACGCACATGCTTCCACATGTGGTGGGAATGCCACAAAATTCAATCCTTTTTTATATCATTGGTGCAGGAAATCTGCAAAATAACAAAACAAGTAATAGAAGCAACTCCAGAATTTTCCCTGTTAAATATATTTCAAGACAACAATGCACATTCACATAACAAGTCACTTACTCTCAGCAGCTAGAAACATCATAACTAGACACTGGACGCTGGTACCAAAACGTATGGGAAACTGCCCTATTAGAAAAGTTAACCAACAAACTTAAACCAGCACAGGGACAAGCAAAGGAGGACACCTTCACCCAGGTGTGTCTCCCTTTTATCATACATACAGCACAATACAGTGATCTATCCCCCCAAACAGCATACAAATCAATATGGCTAATCTGACCCAACAATCCATATGCACCCTTCACACAAGTACTTTTGCATTTCCAGACACACCGCTTGGCTGCAGGTGTGCACTGCAAAGTTCAGAGCAGTGGGGAGCTAGGACAGTGGCTGCATTTTAGCCCTCGTATTCTCGTGGAAAGTGCAACTTCAGTAAGCCAAATTTCAACAGCTAACTGAATCGAATTTATCTTCTGGAAGAGACCCAATGATCCTAATGCCATTAACCTAGACCCAGTGATTTTAATGGGTCACCTCTGAACACACTTTAGATACAATCTGCTATTATACTGTCTCTACTGTAACCCGATCTGGGATTTGTTTTTAAACCAAGAGCAGGTTATACATTTACCGTATTTTTCGCCCTATAGGACGCACTTTTCCCCCTCCAAAAATGAAGGGGAAATATATGTGCGTCCTATGGGGCGAATGTAGGCTTTTGCTGAAGCTTGGAGAGCGAGAGGGGTCGGTGCGCACCTACCCCTCTCGCTCTCCAGGCTTCAGGAACACATCCGCAGCCTAGGCAGCCCTACGGGAGGTCCGGCAGGGATGTCTAGGCTGCGGATAGCAGCCTGCTGCCCAGCGCGAGGGGCGCCCTGAAGCAGAGCGCCCCCCACGCCAGGCAGACATTCGCAGCGTGGGGAGCCTTGCAGGAGTTCCCCGCAAGGCTCCCCACGCTGCAGATAGCAGCCTGCCGCCCGGCGGGCGGAGCGCCCTAAAGCAGAGCGCCCCCGCGCCGGGCAGACATCCGCAGCGTGGGGAGCCTTGCAGGAGTTCCCCGCAAGGCTCCCCACACTGCGGATAGCAGCCTGCCGCCCCGCAGGGAGGGGCGCCCTGATGCAGAGCACCCCTCGCGTGGGGCAGACATCGGCCAGCCCCACAAGCTCGGGGGACAGCAGGGAGGCGCAGTGCCGCCATCCCGCTGTTCCTCGACCTGGTTCTGTTTCCCCACCTGCTTTTGGGGGGGAAATAAAGGGGAAATTTTTTCCCTTTATTTCCCCCCAAAAAAACTAGGTGCGTCCTATGGGACGAAAAATACGGTATCTAACAAATAAAGAATTCACATATAAGCATTTGAAAGTTGACCCAACTTAGAATGCAAACCGTGAATGTCGACTCCCTAGCGAATGCCACATTTTCTTATGACTTCCCTGCACTTCCAGAAAACTCTGCCAAGTCACTCAAGCCCCTTTTCTCATGCTTAAATGCCTCAGAGAAGATGCGTTGGGTTTTTCTCTTACCTCATCATAGAACTCTGGATTCTGGTTATGATGCAACACACAAGTGTAGGTGCTTGACGTCAGGAGGGGGCCCCCAGGCTTGCCATAGAAGCACTGCAAGAGATAACAGAAATATAGGGGTGGTAAGAGGAACACACCTAAAAGGGCATTGTTTGGTCATGCAATGAATTGGCCACAAAGGTAACTTCATACATGTTTAGCAGTGATGTAACGGCATGGCCAAAGGTTGCATTCTAGGTTTGCCAACCTCACTGCCCCTCACATGCTCTGAGCATAAGAATGTAAAAAGAGCCTGGCCGGTGGATCAGGCCAAAGGAGCCCCATCTAGTCCAGCATCCTGTTCTCACAGGGGCCGACCAGGGGCGCCAATGGGAAGACCACAAGCAGGACCTGAGTGAAGAGCAACTGGAAATTTACCTTTAAAGCTCTGGCGTCCCCTTCATCAGAGTCTTTGAATTCCATGCGGACAGCAATGTTCCTTGCCTACATGTAGTTGGGAGAATGGTTGGATTCAGAGAAAATGTTTTCTTGCACAGATCCATCTTTCCCTACCCTTCCCCCAAACCAAAACTGATTTTGTGATTGTGTGCACACACTCAAACACATACGTATACATTTCTGCTCCACAAGATTCTAGCTCCACTATTGCAAATTTAACAGGCTGAACCCATTGTTAAATTATTTGTTTAATAATAGATTTTGTAAAATCTGCTAATCCTGTCTCTGCTTCCAAGGGTTTATGGCAACCACCCCCAAACCTGGTACCCTCCTGGTGTTGCTGGACTACAGTTCCCATCAACCCTGACCACTGGTCATGCCAGCTGGGGCTGGTGGTTTTTTGAATTTTTTAAATGATTGTTTTTGGTACCTTTATGATGTCAATAAGCAGGGAGTTCCAAAGTGTGGGTGCTGCCATTCAAAAATATAGATTTGTGGCACTTGTAACAGTGCCAGTTTTGCAGATTGATTGGTTGAGTGAGCATATTTGGAGTAGGGTGATTATCCTACAGGAGCAAGCCAGAAGGAAACTACACAGAGCAAGCTGGAGTTAACTGTTTCTTAGCAAAAACATGATCTGCAAAGGAGTGTCAGGTCTGAGCCCAGCAACCCATATCTGCTGGTCTTGACCCCATGCAGCAGTTGCTGAGACTGAAGGTCCCCACCTTCCAACAGATGTCTAAGTCCCTTTCTCTCCAGGGTTTTCCCCAAGCAATCTGAGATTGCACCTGCATGAAGCTTCTCTTCTGCCCTCTTCATGCCTCTCCTGGTTCTGGGAGACCAGGGAAGAGGGGAGCTTGTTTCAGCAGGAGGGGGAGATACTCATGACTCTTCACCAGCCAGACTCCTCTCTGCCTCTTGGCCTCCCTCCTCTCCTGCTTCAGCTTCTGCCTCTGATTCTGGACTTCTATCTGCCACAGATTCTCACTGCTCACTAAACCCTGTTACCTCTTCAGCTTCTGACACCTTCTCTTCCCCATCTTCTGCTTCTTCTCCCTGTGACCACTCATTGTTCTCCCACTACCACTCCTCGAGCTCTGAGGTTTCTTCCCTTGAGGGTTCCCACATTCTTCTGCAACCAGTCCGTGACAATATCTCAGGTTGTCAAGGGCCTTATATTCTAGATTCACCCTGAACTAGGTTTGGCAGCAAATCAGCAACCAGTGGAGGTCTCCCAGCAAAGGTTTCATATGCTGACAGTCTCACTCCTGTCACTAATTGTGGCACAGCATTCTGCACTAACTGCAGCTTCTGGATCACATGTGACGGATGTCCCACACAGAGCTTTGAAACATAGGAGAAAAGTCTCATCTTCAGGTCAGAGGGTTGTCCTTTGAAGAAAGCAAGTTTTCCCGTAAGGGACTTTGCCTGGGAGAGGTAATCTGGCAGCAAAGGCTAGAAATGTTGCTTTGGGCCTCTTTCAAAACAAGTTGCTCACTTGGAGCCATCCATGCTGCTGCAAGTCCTGACCTGCCTTGCTGTGGTACCAGAACAGCACGGTCCAATACGACTGCATTTCCCCCATCCATTCCACAATGCGGTTCCTGCACAATGCTACTGAATTGTTCTTCAGCTACATTTCAAACTTGCAAATAGAAATAAATAAATAAATAAATCTGTGGGCCTGGCTCTGTTGTTTTCAAGCTTACCTTGGCAAATGTTTTCTGGCTGTCATACTTCAAATGCAAAGGATAGACGTAGAGCTGGTTTTTGTAGATGGTGAAAGGGTAGCAGTACTTGGCGATCTCAGGGATAAACTCTTCCACTTCAACCGTAATGCTGTCATCCTGGCCCTGCATCTCAAAGGGCTTGATGGGAATGTAAGAGGCCGTGACACAGTCTAGAGGGGAAGCAAAGGCCGCAGGTTGGTATCTTGTTTTCACATAATGCAACAGCAAAAGAAAAGGTACCTTTAACTTGGGTCATATAGGCCTTGTGAAGATGCAACATTTATTTTTATTTTTTTAAAAGATATTTATTAAGGTTTTTAACAATGAATCACCAAACACATAAAATACCATCACCAAGATAATACAAACAAAAAAGAAAGAAAAAAGGTAAAGAGTTAACAGAATGAAAATAGCTACATCAAAATCGAATGTCCAAAAACCATATTTCCGTAACCTTTCGGACTTCCTCACATCTCCCTTTCATGCGTTCCCAATTATAAAATTATGAGCAGCAATTTATCACCTTATTTCGACTCTTATTTTATTGTTTTCAAATATTATATCTCCAGCTTTAAATATTTTTGTCAAATACTTAGGTATTTAATTTAGACATAATATTAATCCCAGTTTCATCCTTGTTCTTAAGCATCACTTATTCTCATATTTCTTTCAACTAAGTTACTGGTGCCATGTTGTTTTCAAACCTGCATCTTCTTAACATTCATACAGCTTACAATATTTTTGTAGATAGTCCTTAAACTTTTTCCAGTCATCTTCCACTGTCTCTTCTCCCAGGTCTCGGATTCTGCCGGTCATTTCTGCCAATTCCATGTAGTCTATCAGTTGCGTCTGCCATTCTTCCAGAGTGGGCAAATCTTGGGTCTTCCAATGTTTTGCAATAAGTATTCTTGCTGTTGTTGTTGCATACATAAAAAAAGTTCGGTCCTTCTTTAGCACCCTCTGGCCGACAATGCCCAAAAGGAAGGCCTCTGGTTTCTTAGGGAAGGTATACTTAAATACCTTTTTCAACTCATTATAGATCATTTCCCAGAAGGCCTTAACCCTTGGGCACGTCCACCAAAGGTGAAAGAATGTTCCTTCAGTCTCTTTACATTTCCAACACTTATTGTCTGGCAAATGATATATTTTTGCTAGCTTGACTGGGGTCATGTACCACCTATAAATCATTTTCATAATATTTTCTTTCAAGGCATTACATGCCGTGAACCTCACACCGGTGGTCCATAACCTTTCCCAGTCAGCAAACATAATATTGTACCCAATGTCCTGTGCCCATTTTATCATAGCTGATTTAACCGTTTCATCTTGAGTATTCCATCTTAACAGCAAGTTATACATTTTTGAAAGTACCTTAGTCTTAGGTTCTAACAGTTCTGTTTCTAGTTTCGATTTTTCAACCTGGAAACCTGTTTTTTTATCCAAATTGAAAACCTCCCTAATCTGAGCATAATGTAACCAATCTCGCACTTTATCCTTCAGTTTCTCTAAACTCTGCAATCTCCAAGTATCTCCATCTTTTTCTAATATTTCCCAATACTTCGGCCATTTGGCCTCCATATTGAGTCTTTTCCGTGCCTTAGCTTCCATTGGTGACAACCACCTTGGGGTCCTGTTTTCTAATAAGTCTTTGTATTTTGTCCAGACATTAAACACTGCTTTCCTGACAATATGGTTCTTGAAAGCCTTATGAACTTTTACCTTGTCATACCACAGATATGCATGCCATCCAAAAGCATTGTTAAATCCATCTAGATCCAAGACATCAGTGTTCTCCAGAAGTAGCCAATCTTTCAGCCAGCAGAAAGCTGCTGATTCATAATACAACCTTAAGTCTGGCAGGGCAAACCCCCCTCTTTCTTTAGCATCGGTTAATATTTTAAATTTTATTCTGGGCTTTTTGCCCTGCCAGACAAATTTGGAGATATCTCTCTGCCACTTCCTAAAACACTCCACCTTGTCCACAATCTGTAGGGTCTGGAACAAAAACAGCATTTTTGGCAATACATTCATCTTTATAGCAGCAATTCGGCCTAACAAGGAAAGCTTCAATCTTGACCAGCTTTCCAGATCCTTTTTAATTTCTAACCAGCACTTTTCATAGTTGTCCTTAAATAAGTTCAAATTTTTGGCTGTCATATTTACCCCTAGGTATTTCACCTTCTTAACCACGTTTAAATCTGTCTCTTTCTGAAACCTTTCTGATTCCAAAGTTGTCAATTTTTTTTCCAAAACCTTAGTTTTTTCATAGAATCATAGAATCATAGAGTTGGAAGAGACCACAAGGGCCATCGAGTCCAACCCCCTGCCAAGCAGGAAGCCCCATCAGAGCACTCCTGACATATGGTTGTCAAGCCTCTGCTTAAAGACCTCCAAAGAAGGAGACTCCACCACACTCCTTGGCAGCAAATGCCACTGTCGAACAGCTCTTACTGTCAGGAAGTTCTTCCTAATGTTTAGGTGGAATCTTCTTTCTTGTAGTTTGGATCCATTGCTCCGTGTCCGCTTCTCTGGAGCAGCAGAAAACAACCTTTCTCCCTCCTCTATGTGACATCCTTTTATATATTTGAACATGGCTATCATAACATCCCTTAACCTCCTATTCTCCAGGCTAAACATGCCCAGCTCCCTTAGCCGTTCCTCATAAGGCATCGTTTCCAGGCCTTGGACCATTTTGGTTGCCCTCCTCTGGACACGTTCCAGTTTGTCAGTGTCCTTCTTGAACTGTGGTGCCCAGAACCAAGAGCAAAACCACAGCTTATGTTGCTGAACTGTGCTCAGCCCTCTGGAGAGCAAAGCACAGGAGGACATCAGGGAGACCATATTTCTGTGGATTTCTTCCCCTGCTAGCTCTGCATCAGACAGCCACAGCAATAAAAGTTATCACAGCTGTCTGGTAGCTTAATTTCCCTTTCATGGCTGAAGTCACCATACTAGCAAACAATGGTTAAAGCAGATTCCCTCTCTGCTTACAGAATAACTTGTGGAGACTAGCTGGTGTGTCTCTATATTATTATTATTATTATTATTATTATTATTATTATTATTATTATTATTAACTGAATATATATATGCCCTCTGGAGGCTCAGAAGAAAAGGAAGGAAAGGTAACCCAAGGCAATCCTATTTGTGCTGGTAAAAACAAAATCAAAGCAGGAGACTCACTGCTTATTATAAATGTATTTATAATCCAAGGCTGCTCAGAACCTGAGACCAGCGGCTGTGATTATTATTGGACTTGCCTCTTGCCTGGCAGGCAGGCCGCTTCTATCTGGCCCAGGAAGACGAGGCCTGGATGAAAAGAGTTATAACCCTATAAGCAAGTATGAGGAATGGATATCAAACTTGCTACTTGGGTGCGGGGGAGGGAGGTATTTAGACAACATTTTAATTCAAATACCAGCTCTCTGTCAGCAAACATATGTATTAATATGTATTGCCATATGGTGACACCATCGACCATAACATCCTTCTGGACCGTCTTGAGGGGCTGGGAGCTGGGGGCACTGTCATGTAGTGATTCACCTACTTCCTCCTGGGCCGTGTCCAGAAAGTGGTGGGGGGGATGAGTGTTCAGACCCCTGCGCTCTCACTTGTGGGGTGCCTCAGGGTTCTGTCCTCTCCCCCATGCTTTTTAATATCTATATGAAGCTGCTGGGAGAGATCATCAGGGGGTTGGGGCTGGGTGTTCATCAATATGCGGATGATACCCAGCTCCACCTCTCTTTCAAATCAGAATCAGTGAAGGCGGTGAAGGTCCTGTGTGAGTGTCTGGAGGCGGTTGGAGGATGGATGGCGGCTAACAGATTGGGGTTGAATCCTGACAAGACAGAAGTACTGTTTTTGGGGGACAGGAGGTGGGCAGGTGTGGAGGATTCCCTGGTCCTGAATGGGGTAACTATGCCCCTGAAGGACCAGGTGCGCAGCCTGGGAGTCATTTTGGACTCACAGCTGTCCATGGAGGCACAGGTCAAATCTGTATCCAGGGCAGCTGTTTATCAGCTCTATCTGGTACGTAGGCTGAGACCCTTCCTGCCCGCAGACTGCCTTGCCAAAGTGGTGCATGCTCTGGTTATCTCCCGCTTGGACTATTGCAATGCGCTCTACGTGGGGCTACCTTTGAAGGTGACCTGGAAACTACAACTAATCCAGAATGCGGCAGCTAGACTGGTGACTGGGAGCGGCCACCAAGACCATATAACACCGGTCTTGAAAGACCTACATTGGCTCCCAGTACGTTTCCGAGCACAATTCAAAGTGTTGGTGCTGACCTTTAAAGCCCTAAACGGCCTCGGTCCAGTATACCTGAAGGAGCGTCTCCACCCCCATCGTTCTGCCCGGACACTGAGGTCCAGCTCCGAGGGCCTTCTGGCGGTTCCCTCACTACGAGAGGCCAAGTTACAGGGAACCAGGCAGAGGGCCTTCTCGGTAGTGGCGCCCGCCCTGTGGAACAGCCTCCCATCAGATGTCAAAGCGATAAACAACTACCTGACATTCAGAAGACATCTGAAGGCAGCCCTGTTCAGGGAAGTTTTTAATATGTGACATTTTAGTGTATTTTTCATCTTTGTTGGAAGCCGCCCAGAGTGGCTGGGGAAACCCAGCCAGATGGGCGGGGTACAAATAATAAATTATTATTATTATTATTATTATTATTATTATTATTATTATTATTATTATTATTATTATTATTATTATTATTATTGCAGGGGGTTGGAGTATATTACACTTGGGGTCCCTTCCAACCCTACAATTCTATGACTCTATGATAAAGACTAAAATTTATCCCATGCATCAGGATCCTGATGTTAGTTCAATACTGAAGCTCTGGTCACAACTAGACTGGCATTTCCTAAATCTGGGGAAGCCCCTACAATGGCTGGAATTCCTGCCTGAAATTCAAGTTCTATTTACATTATTCGGCTGGCCAGGTACGAGTGACCAGCCACAGATCATCTGGGCACCTCTTCCTGGAAGAATCATCATTGGAATTTGGACTTCCCCCTTGTTCCCCTTTCCACCATTCACTGCCTTTCCCCCTTATCTGTGCTGTAGGGAAGGAAATGTGAAGTGCCAATCTGGAGCAAAAGACACTGAAACAAAATAAAATAAAATACAAAATAAAAGACACTTGAACAAAATAGATTAGGTGAAGGGCCAAAATTGTGGGATGTAAAACTGCAGTCCAGCACAACATTCCTACAGTGGACATGCATGGGGATGTTTTGTCCCACTCAGGAGAAGACTTCCTGTTTCCTCCTGAGCTGGACAGAGTGGAAGAGGGTGTGGTCTGTTGTACTATCATGGAGGAGCACACAGCCTCCATGTTCGGATCCGTGTGTGTTCTCCATTGCTGTGTGTTTGGAGAAGTGACTGCTTATTCACAGTCACTTGGGACTCACTTCTTTATGGAATAGTTCTAGTTGTTATGTAACCCAAGCCTGCCTTCAGGGATAGGTCTGTGAACCTGAATGAATCTGTGAGTAAACTACTTTTATATTAACGTGAATCAGATTCTAGTGTTTCTTCTTAGAAGGGATTTTACCAGGAAGGAATCTTTAATAGTGAGACTCAGATGAGTCAGCAACAAGCTGATCGCTGCGTAATTTAAAAAGGGGAATGTTTGGAACTTTGTTAGAATATGGAACTTGCTAGCGCAAGTTAGGAAGGATATCATTAAATAATATAGCCTCTCATGCCTCCCTAATCATCCCCACAAAAATCATTCCCTTGGAAGGTAGTGAGCTAGTGTCTCCCACTAGCTATGGTCTTGGTCCTGAAGGGGTTTGTCTAAGAAAAGAAAACTACTCTTTAGCATTTCTTTCCATTTCTTTAGCATTTGTATTGCTGTAAAAGCAAGTTTCCGAACTCAAGTTCCAACCTTGATAGCTGTTCCTTAATTGTTTAGTTGCTGAATCCAATGGGGACTTATCAAGCTCAGAACTATTCTAGTCCTGATGTACCTTCAAACCACCACTAGCTTCAGTTTCTTTGCTGGTAGTTCGTATCTGCGGGGCTACAATCAGAATTCCTCTCTCCATTAACTTGACAAGTGTGCTGATTATTGTATTCACAGCCAGAAACTTCCTCTTCCAATGTGTTCATTCTGTGAAAGATTCCCTCCACTGTTTGTTTAGACAAGAGACCTTGGTCGTGTAGAAGTTCCCTTCTCCAGTTGCTGAGTCACAATAGTCCAGCAAATGTTTCTGGGCTAAATTTGGCAATGGAGTTCTGGACCATTTATCTGAAGAACTGCAGGTCTATGCCTTGGCCCAGTATACCTGAAGCAGCATCTCCACCCCCATCGTTCAGCCCGGACACCGAGGTCCAGCTCCGAGGGCCTTCTGGCAGTTCCCTCACTGTGAGAAGCCAAGTTACAGGGAACCAGGCAGAGGGCCTTCTCAGTAGTGGCACCCACCCTGTGGAACACCCTCCCACCAGATGTCAAAGAAATAAACAACTATCTGACTTTTAGAAGACATCTGAAGGCAGCCCTGTTTAGGGAAGCTTTTAATATTTGATGAATTATTGTATTTTAATATTTTGCTGGAAGCCACCCAGAGTGGCTGGGGAAGCCCAGCCTGAAGGGCAGGGTATTATTATTATTATTATTATTATTATTATTATTATTATTATTAATCATCATCATCATCATAATCACCATCATGATTATTATTATCATTAGCATCATCATCATCAACAACAACAACAACATCATCATGTGGTAATTATGCTAAAATTGTTAAAACTGCAGACTACCCTTTGGGCAAGATGAAGTGACCAACCATTCCTTATCAGCTAAATGCTAAGCCAAAGCAGCTGATATCTCAGTGCCTGCCCAGTTAAACTGTATGGCTTTTAAGCCCACATAAATGTAAAAGAGATAAAAACAGATATCCTCCTTGCCTGTATATTGCAATTAACACTGCTGAGCCAAATGACTTTAAAATTATTCAAAATAAAAACAAATTAAAACTAGAACAGCCCGCAGAGCTCAAAGACAAGCAGACTTACTTGTCGCCATCTTCACTTGGAACCCCTAGTAATAGTTGTGATGAAACTGTGAGAATTTTGGGAGAACCTGCCGGAACCTGTAGTGTGTCAGGGATTCTGAGACTTGGACTAGCAATATCATGCCTGAGAATGGGACCCAGCCTAGTGGACTGGGACTGTGTGTACTAAGGCCTTAAGGCAATTATTATTAAAAATTAGTTCCTTACTTGCAAATTCCAGTGGAATGCACTCTAGTGTAATATTCAATTGGCCGGGTATCACTTGGAGTTTTGTCTTTTCTGGTCTGCATGATAAAGAGGCAAGGAAATAAAGACAGAACAAAAAGTCAGGACAGAAACAGCACAAGACAGCTGGAAATAATTCAGGTGATTCTTTAGCCAGAGGACCAAATTAACCGAGTCCTCAATAAAGAACATTCAAAAACTTTGTCTTACATCGATGAGCCCAGAGTATAGCGATCCCTCTAATCGCACAAGCAGAATCCCAAAAGAGCTGGTTCAGACCCCAATGCTCCCCATCTTCCAAATCATGTTTTGGCATTTTATGAATGAGCCTGCGGCTGACGTGCTCCCTCGCCCCTCCCTTTGAGAACTCTGGTTCAATTACCGTATTTTTCGCTCTATAACACGCACCTGACCATAACATGCACATCGTTTTTAGAGGAAGAAAACAAGGGGAAAAACATTCTGAATGAAACAGTGGGTGTATCATTTTTGTGCTTCATGCTGTGGCCACAGACATGTGATCTGATGGTGAATTTGGGGTGACCCAATGCAAAGATCCTGAGGAGCCAATGCAAAGATCCTGAGAATCCCTGTGGATCCATGCTTTGTAACCACATTTTTGCACCATTGCAGCCCCAGGCAACAGTGGGTGCGTGATTTTTTTGGTGCAGGCTGTAGCCATGCTATGTGATCTGATGGTGAATTTGGGGTGACCCAATGCAAAGATCCTGAGGATCCATATGGATCTATGCTTTGTAACCACATTTTAAGTGGGGAGCGAAGGAAAAACAAAGAAGGGACATGAGAGGGGTGTGCAGAGAAGCAGCTGGCTAAGAATGCAGGAGAGGGATTTAACGGGAGGGAGGAAAGAAAGGCAAAAGTTTCTCCCCACCCAAGCCAGACGTATCTCTCTCTCTCTCTCTCTCTCTCTCTCTCTCTCTCTCTCTCTCTCTCCCTCCCTCCCCCCCCCCTCTCTCTCTCCCCCCCCCTCTCTCTCTCCCTCTCCCCCAGCAGCACTGGAGCACAGGGAGGAATTAGAAGGAACGACACTCTGCTTTCCCCTCTGCTTGCCTGGAGGGGAAGGGCTTTCCCTGCTCTTTGTTCCGTTTCAGCAAACACAGCAACGAAACAGAGGAGGGTGGGCAGTAAGACCCTGAGGCAGAATGCAGGAAAGCAGCCACTTCCTCTTTTCAGGTTTCCCTTCTCCGTGAAGCGTGATTTGATTTTTGCCTGATTTTTCGGCTCCAGGGACCACACATTCGCTCAATAACACGCACAGACATTTCCCCTTCCTTTTTAGGAGAAAAAATCTGCATGTTATAGAGGGGAAAATACGGTAGTTACTTCCTATTTTGTGCCTATAATGGCACCAATAGTTAGTTCTCAATTCGAGGTAGCCAATATGCATCCCTCCCATCATCCCTGACCACTGGTTATGTTGGCTCGCGCTGATGGGAGTTGTAGTCCAACAGTTGTAGTGCATCCGGAGGGGGAAATGTTCAAACTGACTCTTGGGTCAGGTGGATGAAAACAAAAACAATTGGGGGGGGGGGAATACCCTGGCCTCCTGCCTAATGAATCTGTAGTAAAGAAGACCCATTTCTGGCTGAGGGGGTCAAGTTGTGCCTGGGCTGGGTCAACCTGAGGATCCTGTGATGAAACTGTCATTGCCTTATCGCAGGAGCTTGTCAGGCTTTACTCACACCTTATCTCCCTGGCACTCTGGCTTTCTATGTGCAGGGATTTTTCTGGTAGGGAGGAGGAGTATCCTGTCACATAAGTACAGTGGTACCTCTGGTTACGTACTTAATTCGTTCCAGAGGTCCATTCTTAACCTGAAGCACCACTTTAGCTAACGGGGCCTCCTGCCGCCACTGCGCCACCGCTGCACGATTTCCGTTCTCATCCTGAAGCAAAGTTCTTAACCCGAGGTACTATTTCTGGGTTAGCGGAGTCTGTAACCTGAAGCGTCTGTAACCTGAAGCATCTGTAACCCAAGGTACCACTGTATCCCAGGGAGGGCTAGGCCAGCATTGGATGTGTGACCTGTGAATGGTGTGGGGATCAGCTTTGGATTTCTGAAGGTGAGCCTGTTGCTGGGTGATGCCCAGCTGGCACTGAGTCCATGGCCAAGTGGGTTCTGCCTGGTGATGGTTCCCCACTTTGCCCTGCCCAGCAAGGTGAACCTGTCCCTCTTTATTAACTTTCAGGAGGAATTTAAAAACGTCCCTGTCTATCCAGGCATTTGGTGGCTGGAAGACACTGCTTCCTAGCAGCCAGGAAATTCACAACTTTGAGAGTATGTGAACGTTTTCAGCTGCTTTAAATATGTTGATATTTTATTTTTAACTGTAAACTAAAGGACCCCTGGACAGTGAAGTCTAGTCAAATTCGACTATGGGGTGCAGTGCTCATCTCCGCGTTCAAGCCAAGGGAGCTGGCGTTTGTCCACAGACAGCTTTCCGTGTCATGTGGCCAGCAGGACTAAACCATTTCTGGTGCAACGGGACACTGTGATGAGTGGTAGTGCATGTAAAACACTGTGCCCTCTGGCACTCGTTTCCATAAATTTGCCTTTCTGCCACAGCAGTACCTATTTATCTACTCACATTGGTATGCTATTGAACTTCCAGGATGGCAGGAGCTGGTACAAAGCAGTAGGAGCTCACCCCGTCATGCAGATTTGAACTGCCAACCTTCTGATCAGCAAGCCCAAGAGGCTCAGTGGTTTAGAACACAGCGCCACCTGCTCCCTTTACCTTTACCCTGTACTGCATTAATGCTGATATGTTTGCCACCCTGGGTTCCTTTAGGATGGAGGGAGAGATATAAATTTATTTATTAAATAAATAAAGTGTTCCAACCCGATTCTGAAATTCTGCACTCCTCACTCTTCCATTAGATAACACAACCAAATCTGGCAATGCCTAGATTCAAAGATATGAACATCCTCTCCAGACCCATCTCCCCTTTACAAGGGTTTACAGATCCTTGCCCATCTGGCAGCTGACACTTACTTCTTGTACTCTGCCAACAGCTTCATGAGATCCTCAGCAGAGAGTTTGCTGCTGTCTTGCTTATAGATGGGGGAGAACTTCCCTTCAAGGTCCAAGGTGCCCTGGGAGTCTTTGAAGACAGGTCTGGGGAATGGCAAA
The DNA here is from genome assembly GCF_964188305.1 of Podarcis bocagei. Lineage (NCBI taxonomy): Eukaryota > Metazoa > Chordata > Lepidosauria > Squamata > Lacertidae > Podarcis > Podarcis bocagei. The sequence goes on along the minus strand of NC_138140.1, from coordinate 51,492,017 downwards.
AGGAAAGCAGAAGGCGCGTGAGGCTGCACAATGCATTGATATTTTGCCCTCCCTTAATATTCCCAACAGTGCCTTTCCTGTGAGATCAGAGCAATGCTTTTGAGGCTTCCCGATTCTGGGAAAATACGGCTTAAAAGAGAACATGCTGGAAGATCAGAGGGAGGAGACAATGGCGCAGGGCCTTTGAAATGGTGGCTCCCCATCTGTGGATGTTCTCCCTAGCGAGGTCCACCTGGTGCCTTTTTGTGGACATATTTTCAGCACCAGCAAAAGAATTACCTTTTCCTATCAGGCTTTTGGCAGACCGAGATGATGTTGTTTTGTTACTAGTGTGCTGCCAAAACTTCCTGTGGCTTTCAGAGGGGTTGTTTTAATGACATGATGTGTTTATGTTGATGCTTTAAAACATGCAAGTTGCTTGAAGACCTTTAGGTTGAGAAGCTATTTAAAAGTCTCATAATAGTAATATTAATAGAACAGAGATGGGGAACTTGCAAAAAACCCCTTCAGATGTTGCTGGACTCCAACTCCCATGAGTCGCAGACTGCAGAGCCATTGGCAAAGCCCAGAAACATCTGGGGGGGGCACAGGTTCCCCATCCTTTTGTGATCATTCGACTGTACTTTTCAGGCAGAGTGTATCTGGCTCTGCCAGAGACCTCCATACACTCAGCCTAGACTTGAGCCCAGGGAGGTCACTTTGGTGCTGCTAACACAGCAAAAACAACGCAGGGCAGGGGGTGGGGGCGGGGGGGAGCCGTTATGAGTTACCAATCTTTGCAGCCACAGCTGGTGTTCCAATTCTCCACTGGTTTAACTTTGCCACTGGAGCTGAACTCCGTTCTTTTTTTGAGACAGATGGATACCAACTAGAGTCCTGTTGCTTTAGGTGAAATTTTCGCTTTCAAGCCACTAGGGGTCAGGCTCTTCCTAAAAGTACCCTCGGCTAGGCTACACTTGGTTTACTAATAAACTATATCATTATTATTATTATTATTATTATTATTATTATTATTATTATTATTATTATTTCTACCCTGCCCATCTGGCTGGGTTTCCCCAGCCACTCTGGGCAGCTTTCAACAGAACATTAAAAACAAAATAAAACTTCAAATATTAAAAACTTCCCTAAACAGGGCTGCCTTCAGATGTCTTCTAAAAGTCTGCTAGTTGTTTTTCTCTTTGACATCTGGTGGGAGGGCGTTCCACAGGGCGGGTGCCACTACCAAGAAGGCCCTCTGTCTGGCTCCCTGTAACTCGGCTTCTCACAATGAGGGAACCGCCAGAAGGCCCTCAGTGCTGGACCTCAGTGTCCAGGCAGAACGACGGGGTGGAGACGCTCCTTCAGGGATACAGGACTGAGGCCCTTTAGGGCTTTAAAGGTCAGCACCAACACTTTAAATTGTGCTCAGAAATGTACTGGGAGCCAATGTAGGTGTTTCAAGACCTAAAGGGCTTTGCATACAGGGCTGCACTACCTAAATACCTTGTTCATGCTCTGCTGTCTCTTGGCAAAGAAACCACTATCATCGGCTGGAAAGCCCTGATAGTTCTTTGTGCTCAAAGAAAGCAAAAATATCCACCTCTGAAGATGCCTAGAGCAATTCTGCTCAGCTGCAGCTGAGCTGGTAGCTGCCAGATGTTATGGGCAGTCCCAGATATTCATGGCAGTCCCAGATAGCCCAGCTGTAGCCCAGAAATACCTGGGCAGCCAGAGGTTCCCTACATCTGGGCTTAATCGTCAGGACCACTAAAGGCAGAAGGTGCCAGTCCTCATGATTAAGGGGCACAAACTTAGAAATGGGTTTTTACTAAGGAAATACACAGAGATCGGGAAGAAACACTGAAAATTTAAGCCTATGTTCAAGCCGCTCCTCTAGGGCCGAAGTTCAATAGTGGAACAACTGCTTTGCATGTAGAAGGGCCCAGGTAAAATCCGCAGCATAACCTGAAAATCTGGAGAGCTGCTGTCGGTCAGTGCAGGCAAAACTGAGCTTGATGGGTCAAGGGTCCCACTCAGTGTAAGCTCCCTATGTTCCTGTGTTCATTCACCTTCCCTGCAGCCAACCTGCCTCTCAGCTGGATTACCATTCCATGACCTCCTCACACTTTCATCAACCTGGTGCCCTCTACCTTGAGGGGCTCCATCTTCCCCCATCCAGGACAGCTGATGGGAGATGGGAGTCCAAAACATGTAGACAAGACCAGGTTGGGGAAAGCTGATGTGTAAGGACCACCTTGTAAGAGCAGCCCCCAAGATCATTTTCTGAATTTCTACACCTCCAGCACTATAAAGGCAGGAACCTCCCTATTCCCCACTCTGAGTCCTGCAATGAGCTCAAACTCTAGAACAATTAAAACAGTAAAGCCCCATGCAGCTTAGGCCCAGGCTATCTGAAAGACCGTATTCTCCCATGTAAAACTTTCCATGCTCTGAGATCTTCAGGGGAGGCCCATCTCACGGATCCACCCCTCTCCCATGAACGCCTGGTAAGGACGTGACGGAGGGCCTTCTTGGTGGCTGCTCCCAGACTTCTCAGCTCCCTTCCTGGAGAAGCTTAGACTGGCTCCCTCCTTCTTGTCCTTCTGCTGACAGGTAAAGCCTGTTTCATTCTGTCAGGCTCTTGGGAACTGACTGCATTTGGTGGTTTTTTGGGGGGGTTTAAGGAAAGGGCTTTTAAGAGTGCTGTACTGTTTTTACTATCAATTTTTAAATAGATGTTTTTAATACTGTCTTAATTCTATTAGAAGTTAATTACTTTTTAATTATTATATTTTATATGCTTTTAGTGTTTTATTAGTGTGTGTTTTTAATTTGTGTAAGCTGTCTGGAGTCCCAGTCTGGGGAAAAGGTAACAACGACAACCCCCTGTCCTCTGAGAAGAGAGGCACCTTGTTTGGCCACATAAATTTAAATGCCCCATGGAAATCCATGCGTCCAAGTATATGCAGGAGGTCAGTTTGTCATTACAGCTCTGAGCCTGGCATTTTTCCAGACTTCACTATTAATTGGTCAGGTGTGCTCCCTGCCTGCCCCCAAGATCAAATTGCAATTAAATTATAAGACTTGCAGGCATTCAATATTCAGCATCTTTTACAAACAGCTGCTGTGAGAACTGTGGCACAGATGAAGCTGGCATGTGGCCGTGAAGAAGAAGAAAAAGTGTCAAGGAAGCACCAGGCAGAGCCTTTCAGGAGGAAGTTCAACTGATTGGGACTTGAGCAGGCAGCATTCTGCTTGGGAGTCTTCTAGAAGACTCCTTTAAAACACTGAACAAATGAGGATATGGAAAGATCTTCCTTTGGCCTTATTCTAGACCCAGCAGGTAATACTGGGTGCTGCCTGAGGAAGCAGACTTCTGGGAGAAAGAACGTTATCAGGAGAATTCTTGGGTAGGGAGAAAATATGCTCCCAGAACCAAACATCTGGTGCAACACAGTTTGAGGAAGAGGTGGAGAACCATTTTGGCTCCATGAGCCAGATTCTTGTCAGGATCGGCCTCATGGGCCAAATTTAACAGGTGGGTGGAGCCGCCTGCCTGTCAATAACTCAGTGTCACAATAACATCAGGCACAAGGTGCTTCGAAGGTCTGAAGTCAGGGCTTCAAAGCACATTACAAGATGCTACTGAAACAACGCTTTCTCGCGCCCCTTCATTCCAGCAGGGGATTCTGATGCAAGCCCCTTCCTGGACAAAAGGATTCTGCTGCTTCAGCTAGGTGTGCCCCTGTTCCCTGAAGGGAAGAGATACACGTACTGCCAATGCAATAACCAACCCCACCCATCCGATGACATTGTGCATCCTGTCAGCTGGTGGGCAGGGGAGTGTGGTTTCAAGGGAAAAGGCCTCGTGAACCAACTTGGACCCCCTGGTGGGCCAAGTCTGGCTTGCAGGCCAGAGGTTCCCCACCCCAATCTGAAGTATGGGTGCAATCCCAGCTGCAGTTTCAGCCAACCCTGCCCAAGCCCTTCAAATCCTCTGCTGCAAACCCTCTATGTGGCACAATAACATTGCTTGAACCCTACCCTTTCCACTTGCTAGGATATGCACTGGGGCGTGCAACCTTTCATAGCCCACATTCCCCTTGGGCAACTGTCCGGGTTTGGCAGGGTTAGAGTTTAAAGTGGTCAGAGCAATGGATATGCATTTTACCCTTGTCTAGTTTCTACATTCACTCAAGCAGCCCTCTTTATTCTACATCCAGGCAAGCAGGATGCATTATCAGAGTCCAGTGAGATATTCCAGCCAGCGAGAAGGATGTGAAGTGAGAATGGGGAGAGTTTTTGGACAGCCAGACAGGAAGAACTCAAGGGCTGCATTTGTTCTGCAGGCCTGGGGTTTCCCAACCCTAAAATGCAGAAACCAGAGGCAGCAAAGTCAAGCAAACAGGAGCAAAAGAGTTTTCTTGTGTGTGTGTGTTTCTTTGTGGCTGATTAGCTGTTCTCCCTGTGCAAAGGTCAGAGGGGGCAGGGTTTCTGTTGAGGCAGGGGATTAGCTGTGGGAGGAGCTTATCAGAGCTAGCAGGGCAGCGGCGCGCGCAGTTTGATCCATCTTTTAGATTTAGGGGAGCTAGTCTCAAACATTTGTTGGGGGAGACCTAGGGTTTTTTTTGGGGGGGGGGTTATTTGTCCTGTCTTCAGGCTTTTTAAGATGAAGGACCACTGTAGCCACCCCCAATGACACGTTCTCAAGATGGAGGGTGAGGGAACAGCTGCAGTCGCCTGCGGTTCCTGCATAATGTTTGCCATCTTGCCAAAGGTTGCAGGCAGCTTAATTGCAGGCAGCAATTGTATGTTGATTGCTCTCTTAGAAGACAAAGTCCAGCAACTGGAGGAACGTGTAGCTACGCTCCAAAGAATTAGAGAGCTGGAGCTTTTCTTGGAAGCAACAGAGAACACCGTCTCCACCAAGGAGGAGACAGGGGACACCCCTGAGAAGGAGGCTAGTTCACCAACACAGGTGCCAGATATATGGAGAAATGTGACTCAATGAAGTAGGAGGCCCAGGGTTCGCTCTGATTGTTTAGAAATACACAATCGCTTTGAAGTCCTCTCCCCTAGCATGGAAGACGAAGAACAGACTCCATTTGAGGATCTCTCCCTCATTACAGTCAATCAGGTATATGAAGACGAGCAGCAAAGTCAGTCCTCAGGGAATGTGCAGGCGACCTTGGAACGGACAGCTCACGGAAGAACCCTGACCAAACCTAAGAGGAGGCGTGTAGTGGTGATAGGGGATACCCTACTGAGGGGAACAGAAGCAGTGATCTGTGGGCCTGACAAGATGTCTCGGGAAGTGTGCTGTCTCCCCGGGGCTAAGATCCAAGATGTAACTGAACGACTGCAAGGAATCATAAAACCCACTGACAAATACCCCTTCCTCTTGGTTCATGTGGGAACCAATGACACTGCAAGCAATAGCCTCCAGAAGATCAAAAGAGACTACGAGGCTCTGGGCAGGAAATTGAAGCAATTAAATGCACAAATTGTCATCTCATATGTCCTCCCAGTTGAACGACGTGGCCCAGGGAGAGAGGGAAAAATAGTGGAAGTGAACAGCTGGATTCGCAACAGGAACGGTTTGGATTCTTAGATCACGGACTGCAATTTCTTGAAGATGGACTTCTGGCAAGCGATGGGCTGCACCTCACAACAGTTGGGAAGAATGTTTTTGCCAAAAATCTCAGAAACTTCATCAGGAGGGCTTTAAACTGACTAATGTGGGGGAGGGAGACAGTGCTCCTGAAGGTAGGAGTCTATCAATTGATGAAGATGATCATCCAAATGTCATAGACCAAATGGAGCAAACAGCATGCAGACCTAGTGGTGGGAGGAAAAAATCCTTAAATAAGAGACACGGGGGAATGATTAATGGACTTTAATGTCTGTACACTAATGCGCAGAGCATGGGAAATAAACAAGATGAGCTTAACTCTTGGTACAGCAAACTAAATATGACATAATAGGCATCACTGAAACCTGGTGGGATAAGTCCCACGATTGGAATGTAATAATGGAGGGATACAATCTATTTCAGAGAAACAGACCAGACAAGAAAGGAGGAGGAGTGGCGTTATATGTCAGGGATGTGTATACCTGTGAAGAGATCCAAGATTTAGAACCTCAAAGCCAAAGTGAGAGCATTTGGGTCAAAATTAAGGGAGAGAAGAATAACAGAGACCTCATTGTGGGAGTTTACTATAGATCCCCAAGCCAAACGGAGGACATAGATGATGCCTTCCTGGAACAGATGGCCAAGCATGCAAAAGGAAGGGAGATAGTAGTAATGGGGGACTTCAATTACCCAGATATTTGTTGGATGTCAAACTCAGCCAAGAGCATAAGGTCAAACAGATTCCTCACTGGCCTTGCAGACAACTTCATTGTCCAGAAAGTGGGAGAAGCAACAAGAGGAACAGCCATTTTAGATCTGGTCCTAACCAATGTTGATGACCTGGTTAGTGGGGTAGAAGTGGAAGGATCATTAGGCGCGAGTGATCATGCTCTTCTGAAGTTTACTATACAGCGGAAAGGAGCAGCCAAGCATACTAGGACTCAATTTCTTGACTTTAAGAAAGCCGACTTCATAAAACTTAGGGAAGTGCTGGGTGAGAAAGGAAAGGGAGTTCATGATGGCTGGGAGTTTGTTAAGAGGGAGATAGTAAAAGCACAATGTCAGGCAATACCAATGAGACGGAAACATGGAAGGTGCCTAAAGAAGCCAGGGTGGCTATCTAAAGAACTTTTAACTGAGTTAAGATTAAAAAAGGATGTGTACCAAAAATGGAAAAGGGGGGAAACCACCAAAGAGGAATTCAAACAAATAGACACAAAGTCAGAAATGCTAAAGCACAGAATGAACTCAGGCTTGCTAGAGAGGTTAAAAGCAACAAAAAAGGCTTTTATGGGTATGTTCGTTGCAAAAGGAAGAACAAAGAAATAGTGGGGTCACTCACAGGAGAAGATGGTGAAATGCAAACAGGGGACACAGAAAGGGCTGAACTCCTCAATGCCTTCTTTGCCTCAGTCTTCCCCGATAAAGAAAACAATGACCGACCTGAAGAATTTGGAGCAAATGATTCAGCAGAGGAAACACAGCCCAGAATAACTAAGGAGATAGTACAAGAATACTTGGCTAGTTTAGATGTATTCAAGTCTCCAGGGCCAGATGAACTGCATCCAAGAGTATTAAAAGAACTGGCAGATGTGATCTCAGAACCACTGGCAGTCATCTTTGAGAATTCCTGGAGAACAGGCGAAGTCCCGGCAGACTGGAGGAGGGCAAATGTTGTCCCTATTTTCAAAAAGGGCAAAAGAGAGGACCCAAATAATTACCGCCCAGTCAGTCTGACATCAATACCAGGGAAGATTCTGGAGCAGATCATTAAGCAAACAGTCTGTGAGCACCTAGAAAGGAATGCTGTGATCACCAATAGTCAGCATGGATTTCTGAAAAATAAGTCATGTCAGACTAACCTGATCTCGTTTTTTGACAGAATTACAAGCCTGGTAGATGAAGGGAACGCAGTGGATGTAGCCTACCTTGATTTCAGCAAGGCATTTGACAAGGTGCCCCATGATATTCTTGTAAAGAAGCTGGTGAAGTGCGGTCTTGACTATGCTACCACTCAGTGGATTTGTAACTGGCTGACTGACTGAACCCAAAGGGTCTCATCAATGGTTCCTCTTCATCCTGGAGAAGAGTGACTAGTGGGGTGCCACAGGGTTCTGTCTTGGGCCCGGTCTTATTCAACATCTTTATCAACGACTTGGATGATGGACTCAAGGGCATCCTGATCAAATTTGCAGATGACACCAAACTGGGAGGGGTGGCTAACACCCCAGAGGACAGGATCACACTTCAAAACGACCTTGACAGATTAGAGAACTGGGCCAAAACAAACAAGATGAACTTTAACAGGGAGAAATGTAAAGTATTGCACTTGGGCAAAAAAAATGAGAGGCACAAATACAAGATGGGTGACACCTGGCTTGAGAGCAGTACATGTGAAAAGGATCTAGGAGTCTTGGCTGACCACAAACTTGACATGAGCCAACAGTGTGACGCGGCAGCTAAAAAAAGCCAATGCAATTCTGGGCTGCATCAATAGGAGTATAGCATCTAGATCAAGGGAAGTAATAGTGCCACTGTATTCTGCTCTGGTCAGACCTCACCTGGAGTACTGTGTCCAGTTCTGGGCACCACAATTCAAGAAGGACACTGACAAACTGGAATGTGTCCAGAGGAGGGCAACCAAAATGGTCAAAGGCCTGGAAACGATGCCTTATGAGGAACGGCTAAGGGAGCTGGGCATGTTTAGCCTGGAGAAGAGGAGGTTAAGGGGTGATATGATAGCCATGTTCAAATATATAAAAAGATGTCACATAGAGGAGGGAGAAAGGTTGTTTTCTGCTGCTCCAGAGAAGCGGACTCGGAGCAATGGATTCAAACTACAAGAAAGAAGATTCCACCTAAACATTAGGAAGAACTTCCTGACAGTAAGAGCTGTTTGACAGTGGCATTTGCTGCCAAGGAGTGTGGTGGAGTCTCCTACTTTGGAGGTCTTTAAGCAGAGGCTTGACAACCATATGTCAGGAGTGCTCTGATGGTGTTTCCTGCTTGGCAGGGGGTTGGACTCGATGGCCCTTGTGGTCTCTTCCAACTCTATGATTCTATGATTCTATGAAACACACAGACTGACCTGGCAGCCCAAGCAAAGGGCATCCTGTATTGGCCAAGGCGGCTGCACACCAGTTTTGCCACCTTGTGGACCTTCTGAGCAGTCTGTAAGGCAAGGAACAAGGCAGAGGTGTGGATTTAAGTCAAAAGAAAAACAAAATCTTGAAAACCCCAAAGTAATAAAAGATGGAAGCTCTTTCGAGTCCTACAGCATTACGATTTCACCGAGTTGTGGCTCAACGTACCTTTGTGGGATCGGAGGTCTTGATGTAGGGGTCCACAGAGTGTGTGATGCTTCCTTGGAGAACCTTCTCCACCCGAGCAACAAGGAAAATCTCTGGGTGTGGGTTTGTCACAGAGAAGATCCCCTTGACACACAGAAAAGGAGCAGAGTGTGAGGTCTTAGAAGCAACATAGTTCTGTGGACAAAGGCACAAAACAGGCTGCACAGATCTGCTCCGTTGAGGAGGAGCCACCTGGCAACTCAACAGAGCACAGCTACATATGCTGGGCGGTAGAGTGAGATATTTCAGGGAGGTGCAGCCCAGTGCCCAAAGAGGAAGGAGAAAGGAAGTGGGATGATTAGGCTGGAGTGATTAAGCCCACCAGAAAAAAAGGAGGCTGGTTATATGATTGCCTGAAAAGACACAGCAACAGTTCTCTATTTGACCAGGGAATTGTGGCCAATGGTGGTATTCAGTTCTCAGTGGTGGTGCCTGCAATGTGCAAGGCCCTCCAGTCAAATGTCAAGGAAATAATCAACTATCTGACTTTTAGAAGACATCTGAAGGCAGGCAGCCCTCTTTGGGGAAGTTTTTACTATGATTTAATTTGTTGGAAGCCGCCCAGAGTGGCTGGGGCAACCCAGTCAGACAGACAGCATATTAACAACAACAACAACAATTTAGGTTGTGCATTACACCAAACTTTTCTTCCATAAAGTAGCCAGGAATGAACACACATCCACCTTCCTGGAGGCCAATCTGGTGTCGGGAGGTGCCCACCCCCCTTGCTGAAACCAGCCCAGCCCTAAAAAGTTCAGCATCACCATCCTGAAGCTCCAATGTGCATTTGTTCATAGCCAGATTGTTTTTATCCATCCTCTGACATGCATAAAACAGTGAGTTCCTTACTTGCTTTACATAGCGCAAGCAGGATTCAGGTATTCCATGAAGAAAGTGGCTGCTAGCACTGTTGTTCTTGGAGTCCTGGGCAGAAGCATTGGGCAGCATCTCCCGTACAGGCAAGGGGTTCAGGTCCACATGGAAATCAGCTGAAATCTTGCAAAAGCTTTTCAAATCAAACAGGGCAAGGCTGAGAAAGAATGGCTCCACCTGGATATTGGAAAAGAAACGGCCACATTTATTTACGTTATTTATGCATCTACAACTTCTAAAGAACTGCCATCTCCTATACAAAGTTGTCGATTAAATTGAGGGACTGAGGCTATTTTCTGGGTGCCTTTGGAGGTTGGGGGTTAGCAATGGAAGAAAGAGCATAAGAAGGGGGAAAGGCTCATCTCGTGCAACATCCTGCTCCCACTGTGGCGACATAGGATGCCTGTAGGAAACCAGCAAGCAGAAACTAAGTGCCAGAGCACCCACTCCCCTCTCCTGCAATTTTCAGGATTCAGAAGACCCCAAAAGCAGAGCAGAGCCCTTCGTGTAAGAAACCATTCACAGCCTTAGCCTCTGTGAATTTGTCCAGCCCTGAATTTTAACAGGGAGAAATGTAAAGAATTGCACTTGGGCAAAAAAAAAATGAGAGGCACAAATACAAGATGGGTGACACCTGGCTTGAGAGCAGTACATGTGAAAAGGATCTAGGAGTCTTGGTTGACCACAAACTTGACATGAGCCAACAGTGTGACGCGGCAGCTAAAAAAGCCAATGCAATTCTGGGCTGCATCAATAGGAGTATAGCATCTAGATCAAGGGAAGTAATAGTGCCACTGTATTCTGCTCTGGTCAGACCTCACCTGGAGTACTGCGTCCAGTTCTGGGCACCACAATTCAAGAAGGACACTGACAAACTGGAACGTGTCCAGAGGAGGGTAACTGAAATGGTCAAAGGCCTGGAAACGATGCCTTATGAGGAACGGCTAAGGGAGCTGGGCATGTTTAGCCTGGAGAAGAGGAGGTTAAGGGGTGATATGATAGCCATGTTCAAATATATAAAAGGATGTCACATAGAGGAGGGAGAAAGGTTGTTTTCTGCTGCTCCAGAGAAGCGGACACGGAGCAATGGACCCAAACTACAAGAAAGAAGATTCCACCTAAACATTAGGAAGAACTTCCTGACAGTAAGAGCTGTTTGACAGTGGCATTTGCTGCCAAGGAGTGTGGTGGAGTCTCCTACTTTGGAGGTCTTTAAGCAGAGGCTTGACAACCATATGTCAGGAGTGCTCTGATGGGGTTTCCTGCTTGGCAGGGGGTTGGACTCGATGGCCCTTGTGGTCTCTTCCAACTCTATGATTCTATGATTCTATGATTCTTTTAAAGTCATCCAAGTTGGTGGCCATAGATTCCTATGAATGTGAGAAAGGAACTTGAGGACAAACAAGCACTTTGATGAATGGAGAGAAGAAAGCTGAATTGGGGGAGCTCTTCGCTTCCCTCAAGTGAAGAGCTCCCCCAATTCTTGCCTTTGATCACAGGGTGGTGCTAAACTCTCACTGAAACTCCCCTACAGCATCACAATAATTTTTGTTGGCATCTGTCTGTGTTGAGAGACAATGGAGTGCACCTCTGGGGCTGAAGTCAAACCACTGTGTGAGCAGCACCAAAGTGACCTCCCTAGGGTGCAAGCCTGTGAAGTGTGTATAGAGGTCCTGGGTTGCCCAGATGACAAGACCCCCCTCACGGTCTCACTGATGTGGTCCAAAAGGAAGAAGAGCAATACCTTTGGCTCTGGAGTAGCCGGAAGGAGGTGTACCAGGTACCACCCAACCGTTGCTGGGACGCCACTCTGGATTTGTGTAGGGTTCTCTCCTTAGCCTTTTCTTTTCCCAAAGATATCCCACAAGGCAGCAGACATTTATGTTGGACCAGAGTTTCCCGTCTCCTAGATGGGCTCCCTTCCCAGGTGGACAAGCCCCATCTGCCTCTCACTTCCCTCTACAGCATGTGCAGAAACCGCCTTCTTGACTGTTGGACCCACTTGTCCATTCAATCTGCCAGAGCCTGCCTTCGCATGCAAGGAAGTCCCTAACTCATTGAGGGTTGGAGACCAATAGGCTCCCCTCACCTGATTTAGCCAGCTAGTTGAAGTTGTTCCCCGGCTGTGACCATTGTCACATGCAGGGTGGGGACCAAAGATGGCCAAGCTACCCCAGAAGGAAAAGGATGCGGCCCCCAGCAGAGGTACTACCCCTCCCCATCACCAATAAATACCAATTCACTGAAAAGGGAGAATTGTACAAATATGGCAGGTGGGGATAATGGATAGAATTACTGGTGGCAAGGAAGACATTGCCTCCCCACAGCCCTCCCTGCCTGTTTTTAAAAAGCAGAAAAAGACCCCTCTCATATGACCACAAGAAGAGCCTGGCTGCTGGATCAGGCCAAGGACCCATTATTCATCCAGCGTCCTTTTTTCTCAGGGGCCAACCAGATGCTCATTATGAGAAGCCCACAATCGGGACCTTCTGGCTTTGAAATGCTTCTTGCTTGGTGCCTAATCATATCTTTTTGGTGAATGCTGATTATTTTCACACCAGCTTAACAAAATTAATTTGATTGCTGGTTTTAGCTATCTCTTTAATTGATTAGGAGGTTGTTTCTATTGTTACACACATTCTAGCTACTTTCACAGCCTGTTCTGTGAGCTGCAACATTGAAGAGCAGGGACTACCTGTCTTAACTGAGTGACCCGGCGGGTGCCCTCCTCATGCTGTTGGACTACAACACCCATCATTCCTGACTGTCGGCCATGCTGCCTGGGTCTGGAGGGAGATGGAGATGTGTAAGGGCCACAGTTTAACAACCCCTGGTTGAAATTAATATAGCTGACTACATGGAAGACTTCAGCAGATAATTTCTGCAGGTTCTCCGACAATGTATAAAAACACTTGATCCCTGGAGGATGACAGCCTATGCGTACGTTTGTGGGCGGGCCCTCGGATTGGTCGCTCAGGTGGGCAAGAAGGTTGAAGGTCAGGGCGTGGCAGGTCACCAGGAAACGGCGGCTGCATTTCTCCTCGAAAGGTTTCACGTCCGGTTCAATTCCAGAGAAATCTAACCTCTAAGGAAAGAAGAATATCGTATTTGCATTTTGCTCACAACTTTCTCAAATCATTTAGGAGAAGGTCGATTCCTGAAAGATGGCTGCATTTTGAGAAGTTACCCATGTCTGTCTCAAAATGAGGAGTGAATTTCTCTAGTATCCCTAATCACGACTATTACGTACAAACTCACTAGGGAGTAAGTTCCTCAGGAAGCAGCATGACTTTCTTCAAAGTAAACATGCAATGGATTGCACTGTAAATTGATTTCATTAAAATAAATGAAGGCAGCAATTCTGTGAATGTGAGAGCCGGGTGGATGGTCCCTGGGAGTACATTTTAATTCCTCCCACTGGAGAAGAACCAAAGGCTTTTCAAGACACACGACAGACAGGAGGTGCAATTTTCCACTGAGCGAAACACCTCGGGGCCTCCTGCAAGGTGCTGTCACAGCTGCTGAAGGGGCTACCTGAACTTCTGGATCAAAGGAGAAGAGGTTCTGTCTCCCATCATGCCGGCTGAGCTTGTTCAGCTGCTCAGTTTCCCTTCCATACTGAAACAGAAAAGACATGCATCAGCAGAAAGGTCAGAGGAAGGACAGGGTCTCCCTCAGGAGAGAAAGTGTCACCATCCAGAGGTGGCTTTTGGTGAACAGTAGAGAGACAGAACAGAGTTGCTTCTCATTTTCTGAGTGGGAAAAACATGCAGGTGATTGGAGTTGCCTGGGTCTGAGAAATTCAGAGCAACATATTGTATTTAATTCCACAATACTTTTTATGAATGATTTGTCTGCTGGCTGTTGAGGCATTTTGCTACCCTTGTGTACCTTTCCCACCCCAACCTGGCCACAGTGATGCATGCAATGGTCACCTCCAGGCTTGACTACTGTAATTCGCTCTACGCAGGGCTGCCCCTGAAGCTGTCCCAGAAACTCCAGCGGGTGCAGAATGCTGCAGCAAGGCTCCTCACGGGGTCTCTGCCATGGGAGCATATTCACCCAGTGCTTTTCCAGCTGCACTGGCTCCTGGTGGAGTACAGGGTCAGATTTAAGGTGCTGCTTTTGACCTTTAAAGCCCTTCACGGCCTAGGACCCTCGTACCTACGGGACCGCCTCACCCGGTATGCCCCACGGAGAGCCTCAAGGTCCATAAATAGCAACACCCTAGAGGTCCCAGGCCCTAAGGAAGACAGATTAGCCTCAACCAGAGCCAGGGCCTTTTCAACTCTGGCTCCGGCCGGGTGGAACGCTCTGCCTCATGAGACCAGGGCCCTGCGGGATCTGATTTCTTTCTGCAGGGCCTGTAAAACAGAGTTGTTCCACCTGGCCTTTGTCTTGGAATCAATTTGATCCCCTTCCCCTCTTTCCTATTTCCTTTCTCCTTCTGTGATGGAACTCCTATTTGGGGACTTCCCTGGCTTTTTTCTGGCCCATATAGGACCAGTCTGGATAGTTAGCCTTGATGAACACTTGACGTTTTCATCCCCAAAAAAGTTTTTTATTTGAGCTTCTACTGAAACGAGGCTGCATTTTAATGTTGTATTTTAATCTTGTTTTTAAGTTGTATTTAATCAATTGTTTTTATACCTGTTGTTAGCCGCCCTGAGCCCAGTCTTGGCTGGGGGGGGGGGCGGGGTATAAATAAATTATATGTGTGTGTGTGTGTGTGTGTGTTGTGTATTTTCATATGCTTTTCATATGCTTTTTCCTGCTATGGGTGCTGCAAAGCTTGCCTGCCCCTGTTTTCTCCCTTTCCCCATGATTTGCAGATAATGCAGACGCCAAGACTACCTTCATCAGCTCTGGGTGCATGCTCCTCTCCAAGCTCTCCAGGATGTTCTCTGACTTTCCTTGGCTGCTCAACTCATCATCTGTAAAGTCACGAAAAGCAGATGTTGCAAGTGACAGCAAAGGCGCCCGGCCAGCCCACTCACGTGCAGCCATTCCCATGGGGGCTCCGCCACAATTACAGCGCTGGGAAATTGGACGGGGGCAACTGGAACCCAGCCAGGGGATTCTGATCCAAGAAGAGAGGTCATGTTCCAGGAAATCTCTCTTGTACACAAAATGCTCAGGTTATGGAGACACCACCTCTGCTCATCTGTCAGCGGTGCTCATCTCTGCTCAAGGAGTTGTTTTGAGTGCAGAAAAGAGTGCACAGCTGGTTGTGCAATGCAGAACCAGGCAGGAAGAGGGGAGGGCATGCATTTTACAATCTTTGCACGACACAAGCTTTTAAATTTTGTTTTACAAGGCCAGACTTCTAAGGACCGTGTGTGTGTGTGTGTGTGTGTGTGTGTCTTTAGATCCAAGGCTCTTTGGCCGAGTCTATAATTACATGGCATACCAATCTTGATTGCTTGTATTATACCTTGGTAATTGACAAAATTGATGGGAACTGGTTTGGCGAGTAGAGGAACACTTGACAAAGGGGAAATGGGAGAGATGGCCCCGAAGACATGGGCTGCAGGAGTAGCTCAGAGGCACATCTAGTCTCACAGAAGGAAGTAGAGCCATATTAAGCATATTTTCTCTAATTAGAAGCTATGGAAACCCCTGCCTTGCCAGGATACAACAAATCGTTCAACACTGGGTGAGCACAGTCATACATCAAAATATTATTTCCTGTGCTCTTGAGATGTTCCCAGCACATTCTCATCACAGGCAGCTGACTTGTCTCCTGGGCTGAAATGAGGGACGGCAGGGGAGCTTGTTCTGCTCATGTGCAGCAAAAGTTGATTGTGCACAGCCCTTATGGGCTTGTACCTGTGCCATCATGAAGCTGCTTACAATGAAACAGTCACCATTTTAAAATGTGTCTACTTCCTCGGCAGAAGGCATGAATGAAGAGTTGATTGCCTTAATGTATATAGGGCACTTGGATTTATTGTGGGGAGGGAGCAAGGCAGACATGGAAAACTGCCTTATACTCAACCATTGGGTCTACCTAGCTCAGTCTGCACTGACTGGCAGAAGCTCTTCAGGGTTTCTGACAGGAAGCCTCTCCCAACCACACCTGGAGATGCTGGGAATTTAACTTTAGACCTTCTGCATGTAGGGCAGATGTTCTGCCCCAAGATTTGTTGATAAGGATAGCTGCTGCGGAAGGGATGGGTGGGTAGAGAGAAGGCAGTGAGCTCTCTCCAAGAGACGAAAGCGAAAGCAAAGCTTTCTCTTCCTAAAGCATGCCTCCATCTATCTTCAGAAAGTAAAATACCTCCCAATAACCATTGACTTAAAGGCCAAATGGCACTCGGCAGAGGAAACAGCTGGGAGCCTGGCACAGACTAAAGTCAGAGCTTTTGCAAACTATAGGGAAATCAGCTATGTATCAGAATCCCATTAAAAAAAACCAACAACTCTGGTTTTAATCCCATTAAAAAAAACCAACAACTCTGGTGCAAAACCTCAAAGAAGGGAGGGAGAGGTTTCTTCAGAATAAGAAGAGTAACTAACTTTCTAGGGGGCAACTAGCTGGTGGTGGCCAGAAGCAAAGGTGGGCAGGGCAACAAATGTAATTTTTACATTTGCACAGTAGGCTAGTTTCCTGCTTTGCAAAACTAGACAGCCCTTGGGGTGTTCCTCGCAACTCTACAGTTCTATGCTTCTACACACCCCCTCTGTCCTGCACCCGCCAAGCAGGAAAGAATCATAGAATAGGAAGGGACCATGACAGCCATCTAGTCCAATCCTTGCAAATGCAGGAATATTTTGCCAGACGTGGGGTTTAAAATCATGACCATGAAATTACGAGTCTCGTGCTCTACAGACTGAGCTACAGGGCCAGTGAAGGGTGCAACCTCTGGGTGCTCACAAGCGTCAGGCAGGGAGGCCCCAAGGGCCACATTTGCCCACCAGGTCCGAGGCTCTCCCCCACCCCACTGCGCGTAGGCGCCATCTCTATCACCAACAAACCTGGAATGGATTCCACAGCCTCCTTCTTCTCTTGCACCAGGCTCTCCGCATTGACTTGGATGATCTTCCTCAAGGTGACCAGCCACTCCTCCATCTCCAGCTCGCTTTCAGCTGCCAAGTAGTGGCTGTACTTGTCCAGCATCTTGAGCTCAAAAGCGTGGCGCCGCATTTTGGGGCACTGCCAGAAGATGGGCAGAACTTAGTGTGCTTTTAGGTCAGTAGGAGGTCTGAACTCCTTTTGCTGTCTATGGGAGGGATAGAGACTGTCCATAGGTAGGTGGCTATTTAATCAGAAGCACCTTCCAGAGCCCAGATTGGGAGCCGGGTTACAGCTCCTGTCAGTCTTGACTACGGAAGTGGGTAGAAGTTCGATTCAGTTTGCATTTGAAGTCGAATTTATCAAAACTGCACTTTCAGGAACTGTATGGGAACGGAAGTACAGCCTACCTTTGCAGTTCACACTTATCTGAATCTTGCAGTTATTGCACCAAACAACATTTACAAAAATGCCCATATATTGGTGGGGAAGATGTGTATAAAAAATGAATATAGCAGTGAAAATAGCATACAAAAATACCGTATTTTTCGCTCTATAACACGCACCAGACGATAACACGCATGTAGCTTTTAGAGGAGGAAAACAAGAAAAAAAATATTCTAAACGAAATAGTGGATATATGATTTTTGTGGTTCATGCTGTGGCCACAGACATGTGATCTGACAGTGAGTTTGGAGTAGCCCAATGCAAAAATCCTGAGGATCCATGTGGATCCATGCTTTGTAACCACGGAGGAGGGAAGGAAGGGGAACCATGGATCCTCTGCTCACGACTGCAGCAGATCCCCCCCCCCGCCACCCGCAGGCATTCGCTCCATAACACGCACAGACATTTCCCCTTACTTTCTAGGAGGAAAAAAGTGAGTGTTATGGTGCAAAAAATACGGTACATTGTAGAAACCGCTTGCATAAATGGGTACATTAATCAAAACTGCTGACAAAAATGTGTTGATCTGGAGAAATGCTGAAAAACATTCATGAGGTGCTTCTTTTTAAATGCAAATTGCTACAGAAACCTGGGCAACTTAAGATTGAAAAAAATGAGAAATGGAGAGAACAGCCACTGACAGATCCTTCCATCCCTAGCCCTGACCACTGGCCATGCTAACTGGCGGCTGGAGGGCAACAGGCTCCCCTTTTCTGGACTGTGGTTTCCACTGAGATGGTCAACCTTTATTTGGCCTGTACTATTCAAAACTGTGTGGGGGGAGGATTCACAGGTTGGAGCACTTCCCCATGCTTTGCAAGCGTTTACCTGCATGACATCAATGCATGAATCCAGGTAGATGCAGCCTTTGGATTCCTTGGAGACCTTCTCATCCTTGTAGGAGTTTAGGATGTAGGAGCCATCAGAAAGTTGTGTCAGGTAGAAGTACCTTCTCTTGAACACCTGCTCACCGTTGCAAAAGAGGGGGGGGGGAGAACCAAGAAATTATATTTCTGCTTCTCTGGCACAGTGCAAGATCAATTTCTTTAGCACTATTGTCGCAATCACAACAGATTCTGTAAAGCTGAGCTGTTGTTTCCCTACCAGCACCCCTTGTTTTAATGATCAACACAGACTTGAGAGCTTTGATCTGCTGCTTAGCTTTGGGCAACAGCTTTGCACTGGCCATGAAGTCTGCATGCTGAAATTTGTTCTCCAGCACTGACAATCTGCAACTTTCCTGTGGCATCACAGGCCTCAGCACCAGAAGGAGAGTTTGGGTGCCATGTCTCTCTATAGTTGGATGGGACACACCTTAGAGCTGGGGGGGGGGTGTCTAATGCAGCCCTTCAAACCTATCCAGCCTTGAACTCTCACAATTCCTTCCACTTGCTTGGATGGAGGGCAGAGGCTTGTTGAGTGTGTAGAAACTAGCATAATGTACAGAAATAAAATATATGTATTACACATTCCGGTTTTGATTCTGGTCCCACCCACCACTGGCGTGGGGCCACTGGAGTTCCATGCCACCCATGGAAGCAAGACACCCCCTTCAGGATCAGGTGGGTGTCTCTTTACAAGAGCTGCAAGGTGAGCGCCATCCACTTCCTAAATGGAAAAATACTGTGCTGGATGGCTCAGGACTTGGAGAGGAGTGCTAAAACTGTAAGAGGTTGTGCAGTTCTCCTAGTAGGCAATTGCTTGCTAGCCAAACCTGCAGCTTCATATGCTGATGGCTGGAAGTGACTACATTGGTTTTATTTTATTTTTTAAATTAGCAACCTCAGCAGCTCTGCAGCAAAGTTCGACAGTGGCATTTGCAGCCAAGGAGTGTGGTGGAGTCTCCTTCTTTGGAGGTCTTTAAGCAGAGGCTTGACAACCATATGTCAGGAGTGCTCTGATGGGGTTTCCTGCTTGGCAGGGGGTTGGACTCGATGGCCCTTGTGGTCTCTTCCAACTCTATGATTCTAGTGTGTGCTACTAGCTAGGGAGGTTGAATGGAACACCTGCTACTTGACAGGACCATTGTGCCTGCAGTCCAAAGATTCAAGAGCCGAGCCCGATGTTAGTCACAGATCTCCTGCCTTCCAGGCCTGTGTGCACAGTTCGGTTCTTGAGCTCGTACTGTGGGTGTAACACACCGCTCTGCCCCTGCCAGACCAACTCCCCTGCTCCACTGAGATGCAGAAAGAGCATGAGAACACTTTTTCAAGCAATTTGGTCAGAGCCAGGAGAATCAATCTGTGCCTCAAAAAACACATAGAGCTGAAAGAGGAAGCAGAAAGAGCTTCACCTTTCCAACTTTCTCCTTCAGCTATAGGGAGAAAAAGGTATGCCCTCATCACAAGCACCCGTGCTGTTTTTCAGCTGGGGAGCACCAAAGCACAGTTCCAGCACCCCTCAGGTTGGTGCCATTACAGGCAAATGCTCCCCATACCTGCGCCTTGCCTTTGTGTACTTCTGAGAAGCCCAAATGAACATTTCAAGTCAAAACAGAAGCTGGCCAGTGTGTGAGAGTCTACCCTTTTATAAAGATCTATGACTCTGCCTTGCTCCTAGCCATAGTTGGTCAAGCTACGGGAACGGGGCCAATTCGTATTCCCCTTTCTCCAATCCATCTCCTGTTTAGCAGTGGCGGGCTTTAAGCTTTCTAACCAGGCCTTCCGTTGCACAGGCATGTTTGAGCAATGGCTTTTCTGAGCTGCCCTGGCCACCATCCACCAGGATCTAAGAGAACAAGGGAGATGGGGGTGCATTTACCTGACCTGCACCAGGACTAGGGGTGACCCCCAAACAAGGTGGGGAGGCAGCCTGATGTAGGTTTTAACATCTCTGCGGGCAGTAAATATGGGTGTTGTCAAAGTGGCATCTGTTCAGGGCTGCCCCGATTAGCGCGGTGACTTAATGTACCGTATTTTTCGCACCATAGGGCGCACCGGACCATAGGGCACACCCAGTTTTTAGGGGGGGAATTCAAGAAAAAAAATCTTTTTTTCCCCCGCAGCCCCAAAGAGCAGCGTACAGGCTGCACACAACCTCTCCCTGCCGGAGGGGTTGCGTGCAGCTATGGATCAAGCCAAGGCAGCGAGAGGGATGGATCCCGCTCGCTGTTTTGGATTCCCCTAGCCCCGTGCAGCCTCTCCCTCCCGGGAGAGGCTGCGTGGGGCTAAAGAATCCATAGCCCCGTGCAGCCTCTCCTTGGCAGAGGGGTTGCGCGCAGCTATGGAGGAAGCCAAGGCAGCGAGCAGTATGGATCCCGCTCGCTGTTTTGGCTTCCCCTTTAGCCCCGTGCAGCCTCTCCTTGGCGGAGGGGCTGCACAGGGCTTTCCTGGCTTTACTGGGAGGTGGGGGGATTCCCTCACCTCTCCCAAAAGCCCGCAGAAGCCGTGCAAACCCTTTAAAGAGATCGCGGCTTCTCCTGGATTTCCTGGGAGGCGGGGGGATTCCCCCACCTCCCGCGAAACCGGCAGAAGCCACGCGCCTTTTAAAAGGGCTGCACGGCTTCTCCTGGATTTCCTGGGAGGCGGGGGGATTCCCCCACCTCCCGCGAAACCGGCAGAAGCCGCGCACCTTTTAAAAGGGCTGCACGGCTTCTCCTGGCTTTCCTGGGAGGCGGGGAGATTCCCCCGCCTCCCGCAAAACCAGGCTCCCCCCCCCGCCAGCCTTCTAACCAAGTCGGGGGACAGCGGGAATGGCGCGCTGCGCCTCTCCCGCTGTCTCCCGAGTTTGCGGGGCTGGCGACGGGGAGGAGCAGGCTCCCCCCCCCAGCCTTCTAACCAAGTCGGGGGACAGCGGGAAGGGCGCGCTGCGCCTCTCCCGCTGTCCCCCGAGCTTGTGGGGCTGGCGGTGGGGCTCTCCTGAAGCCTGCCATCCCGCTATTCCCCGACCTGATCTGGAGGTTGTGGGGATGGTGGGGGGGGGGAGAGAAGCAGGCTTGCTTCTCCCACCCCCAGCCTCCAGATCAGGTCGTGGAATAGCGGGATGGCGGAGCGCTGCCATCCCGCTATTCCCCGACCTGATCTGGAGGTTGTGGGGATGGTGGGGGGGAGAAGCAGGCTTGCTTCTCCCACCCCCAGCCTCCAGATCAGGTCGTGGAATAGCGGGATGGCGGAGCGCTGCCATCCCGCTATTCCCCGACCTGATCTGGAGGTTGTGGGGATGGTGGGGGGGAGAAGCAGGCTTGCTTCTCCCCCCGCCAGCCTCCAGATCAGGTCGGGGAATAGCGGGGTGGCGGCTCTGCGCCTCCCCGCTGTCCCCAGCTTTTGGGTGCAGGCTGCTGCCCGCAAGCCTTGCGAGCCCGCGGGACATCCCGCCGGGCTTGCAAGACTTGGGATAGCTTCCTGAAGCCTGGAGAGCGAGAGGGGTCGGTGCGCACGGACCCCTCTCGCTCTCCAGGCTTCAGCAAAAGCCTGCATTCGCACCATAGGACGCACACACATTTCCCCTTCATTTTTGGAGGGGAAAAAGTGCGTCCTATAGTGCGAAAAATACGGTAACAACTTCATGGTGAGTTCGGGCACCTATTTTGGGGGGAGGGAAAGTACTGCCCCTCATCACCTCCTGATCAAAGGGGTGGTGGATGGTAGAGGGTTTCAGGGGTTCATGGGCACCAGAAGAAAACCTCGAGGATGTCAGGCTGGTAACCTCTGACGCATACCTATGGAAATACGGTTTCCAGGATGCTGTTCATTAAATGCAGAGCAGTGGATGAGAGATGGGGGAGGCCAGCAAATCCCACATGTTCCCCACTGCCTGGCAACCCCACTGATCTTGGTGCCTACGAGTTTCCTCAGAACTGGGAAAAGGAGAGTCTGCTGTGCTCTATTGCCACCCCTTTTTTCCATTGTGTTTTGTCCTGATGCTACTGTGGATAAGGCATGGGAGGGATTTTTGCTGCAGGTGCTTGACGGCACAAAGTGGGGCCCTCTTTGTGTGAGAGAGAGAGGGAGGGAGGGGCTGGGCTGCCATAAGTCAAGTAGGGGGTGGTGAACTGCTGATAAAATCATTGGTTGTTCAATTTGCTTGAATGTTTTGATTGTTTTTATCCAGGTATTTCATTAAATTGGAAATACTGGCTTTTGCTTCGTAATTATGCTTGTATGCCTGCTGACGGAATTGCTGTTTATTGGTCCTCCTGTTTATACAATTTCATAATGCGTGTGTGTGAGTGTGTGTGCGCGTGCGTGCGTTCCTCTTTCTGCTTTTATTACTTTATTCAGTGAAGAGCGAGATATAAATATTGCAAACAAATAAGTGAAAAACTCCCCCACCAGTGTTCTTCCCATGCCCCTTTTCCAGAGTGAACCTAGGAGCCAGTCCTCTGAGGGTTGATTCACTTCCTCTCACTCTTGACTGGCTCCAAAGGGCAAGAAGACCTTTTCCTTGGGGGTTTAAAAGCTCCACCTTCCTGTTGGTTGGGCAGCTCTAGGGTGCTGGGTGCTGTGGAAGGGGTATCTGCTGCAGAAACAGTAGCAAGTCTTTCACACCCACACACCCCTTGACCCCGTGCCACTAAACCACTGATAGAACCCCCAGACTTACAGGCCTGGGTCCTTTGAAACTGTTTCCCCAGAAAAATGAAAATCAGACTCTTGTGCAAGGTGCAAGCACATACAACACCTCTCACCTTCATGGTGACCGTAATAGTGCTGTTGACATTGGCCTTGTACAACCAGCCTTGTTTTATCACACCACCCTTTTGCGAGCATAGTGACGAGGAATCCTGGAAGAGCAAAAACAAAAGAGTTACTGCAATTCAAAGAAGGAGCTGCACTAAATCAGACCAGGCACTGCTTTTCCACCCTAGCCTTCCTTGAGCTGGTGCCCTCCAGATGTTTTGGACGATGAGAAAAGGGTCTGGCAAGCAACGCAAAAGGTGCAACGGGAAAGAACTGCCTCTTAGTAGTTCCATCTCCCTGAGATGTTTGGGCATGTGGGTGGGTCTGGGTGTGGCATACCCCACATTCTCTGCGGCAGCCCCTATGTTGTGGGATTCCCTTCTCACAGGGGTGCACCTGGTTCCTTCACTATAAAGCTCTCAGCAAATGCTGAAGACTTGCTTCTTTACCCTGGCCTGCAAAACCTGGGAGTTGTTTTTTTCAGGACCCACCCTATTATGGCAAATGTAAAATGTTTTAACTGCTATCAATTCTGAATTTTAAATTGCTGTCGTCTGCCCTGTGACCTGCTGGTGAAGGGCAGGTAAGAAATTTAATAATCAATGATGGCGGTAAAAATAATAATAGAGGTTGCTCTTGTATTAGGAACTAGTGTTTAAAATCTAGCCACCTCAGATACCTTTAAGTTGCATGTTTCCACACAAACACCCACCCAGTGGTTCATTTCTGTGTGTGTGTGTGTGTGTGTGTGTGTGTGTGTGTCCCTTGTATGACCTTCCTCTGCTGCTCCACCAAGGGAGTTTCAAAGCGTACAAATCAGCATTTGGTCACACATGTGAAAGGAGGGATGTGGAATCAAAAGCCTACAAAGGAAGCAGCTCTCTGAATGCCTTCTGAATTTACAGTTACACTGAGGTCAAACTGAGGTCCTACTCAGCCAAACTGAGGTCCTACTCCGAGGGCCTTCTGGTGGTTCCCTCACTGTGAGAAGCAAAATTACAGGGAACCAGGCAAAGGGTCTTCTTGGTGGTGGTGCCCGCCCTGTGGTACACCCTCCTGTCAGATGTCAAGGAAATAAACAACTATCTGACTTTTAGAAGATGCCTGAAGGCAGCCCGGCATCGGGAAGTTCTTTATGTCTGATGTTTTAGTGTATTTTGTTGGAAGCCGTCCAGAGTGGCTGGGAAAAACCCAGCCAGATGGGCAGGGTATAATAATAATAATAATAATAATAATAATAATAATAATAATAATAATAATAATAATACTTTCAACAACTCCATGGCAAAAAGTGTGTGGGGGGGGATGAGTCTGCATTTAGATGGGAATCAGGACTTGCTGGATAAACCCTAATTGGATTTTTCTTAGTGTAACATTCCAGAACAGTTTAAAGAATGTATGGGAATAGGACGTATTCCCCCTTACAGAAAAATTGATTGACCAATTAAGGCTCACCAATTAAAACCAATTAAGATTGGCAAGAGGAATAAGGTGCAAATATACCTTTGTGGGAGAATGGCGGAGCTTAATTTCATTTACAAATTCTCCAGGAAACCAAAAGCCAGTTCCAAAGGTTTATACTAACTTGTGGATCACTTAATAAGGGTGTGTTTTACAGGTGCAAAGTGCCACAAGTTGTGTTGTATGCATGGGAATACAGGTATGCATTTTGTTTTTTTTTTGTTTTTTATAAAAAATTTTATTGGTTTTACAAAATTTTTTTTAAAACAAACAAACACATACAAAGACATACAAACACGTATAGTTTCATAACATTTTTTCATAAACCTCTTTTCCCGGACTCCCCCATACCCCCCCTTTCTGCATCCCAATGTCCATAATTTTTAGCAACTTCTAAATATTTCTTTCCAACCTCTATCTTCTTAATCTTTTCTTTAATCTAATCTTATATCGCTGTAACCCTTTCTTTCTGAAAACCTCGACATTCTAGCATTCATCAAGTTTATAGTAGTCTTTGAGATAAGTTTTAAATTTCTTCCATTCTTCTTCCGCCGTCTCTTTTCCCTGATCACGGATTCTGCCAGTCATCTCAGCCAATGTCATGTAGTCCATCACCTTCATCTGCCATTCTTCCAGGGTGGGTAGATCTTGTGTCTTCCAATACTTTGCGATGAGTATTCTTGCTGCTGTCGTTGCGTACATAAAGAAAGTTCTATCTTTCTTTGGCACCAATTGGCCGACAATGCCCAAGAGAAATGCCTCTGGTTTTTTAGAGAAAGTACATTTAAGTATCTTTTTCATTTCATTGTATATCATTTCCCAGAAAGCCTTAATCTTCGGGCATGTCCACCAAAGGTGATAGAAAGTACCTTCAGTTTCTTTACATTTCCAACACTTATTATCAGGCAAATGATAGATTTTTGCTAGCTTGACTGGGGTCATGTACCACCTGTATATCATTTTCATAATGTTTTCCTTTAAGGCATTACATGCCGTGAATTTAATTCCGGTGTTCCACAACCATTCCCAGTCAGCAAACATAATATTATGACCAATGTCCTGTGCCCACTTAATCATAGCCGATTTGACTGTTTCATCTTGTGTATTCCATTTCAGCAGCAAGTTATACATTCTTGACAAATTCTTAGTATTGGGTTCTAACAGTTCAGTCTCTAATTTTGATTTTTCCACCTGAAAGCCAATTTTCCTGTCCTGTTTAAAAATCTCCATTATTTGGTGATATTGAAACCAATCTTGTACTTTAGGTTTCATTTTCTCATGACTTTGTAATTTCAGTTTATCTCCCTCCTGTTCCAAAATTTCCCAATACTTCGGCCATCCGACCTCCATATTGAGTTTCTTCAATGCCTTAGCCTCCACAGGTGACACCCATCTAGGGGTTTTGTTTTCCAACAGATCTTTATATCTTATCCAAACATTAAACAATGCTTTTCTAACAATATGGTTTTTAAAGGCCCTATGCACCTTGATTTTATCATACCATAGATATGCATGCCAACCAAATGCGTTATTAAAACCTTCCAAATCCAAAATGTCTGTGTTCTCGAGGAGCATCCACTCTTTCAGCCAGCAAAACGCAGCTGCTTCATAATACAATTTTAAGTCCGGCAGGGCAAATCCCCCTCTTTCTTTGGCATCTGTCAGTATTTTAAATTTATTTCTGGGCTTTTTGCCCTGCCAGACAAATTTCGCAATGTCTTTCTGCCACCTCTTAAAACAGTCCATCTTGTCCAGGATCTGCAAGGTTTGAAACAAAAATAACATTCTAGGCAATACATTCATCTTGATAACTGCAATTCGGCCTAACATTGACAGTTTCAGATTTGACCATATTTCTAGATCTTTTTTAATTTCTAACCAACATTTTTCATAGTTGTCCTTATACAAATTCAAATTTTTAGATGTCAAGTAAACCCCTAGGTATTTCACCTTCTTAACCACCGTCAAACCTGTCTCCTCTTGGAATTTCTCCTTCTCCATATCTGTTAAATTTTTTCCTAAAACTTTAGTTTTTTGTTTATTCAGTTTAAATCCAGCTACCTGGCCAAATTGTTGAATTATTTCTAACACCTTTTTCGTACTAGTGTTTGGCTCTTGCAAGGTCAATACTAGATCATCTGCAAATGCCCTTAACTTGTAATGTTTCGCTCCGACCTGTACACCTTTAACCTGCTGGTCATTTCTAATCATATTCAGCAACACCTCCAGAACCGAGATAAAAAGCAATGGGGAAATTGGGCACCCCTGTCGTGTTCCTTTTTCTATCTTGAGTTCCTCAGTTATTACGTTATTTACAATCAGCTTAGCTTTTTGTTCAGAATATATTGCACCCATACCATTCTCAAATCCTTGCCCTACCCCCATCCCATGAAGATTCTTTTTCAAAAAGCTCCAAGAAATATTGTCAAAGGCTTTCTCCGCATCCACAAAAATCAGCACTGCTTTAGTGTTTATATTCACCTCTAACTTTTCCAAAATATCTATTATATTCCTTACATTGTCTGATAGGTGCCTTTTTGGGAGAAAGCCTGCTTGGTCCTTATGAATCTTCTCCATCAACACATTTTTTGCCAAAATGTCTGCAAAAATTTTGTAATCCACATTAAGTAATGATATTGGGCGGTAGTTCTTCAATTGAGTCTTTTCAGTCTCTGTCTTTGGTATGAGTGAAATATACGCTTCTTTCCATGATTCAGGTGCCTTTTTTCCCTCTAGGATCTCGTTGCAGACTTCCTTTAACGGTTGGATCAACCACTCCTTCAAAGATTTGTAATATCTGGAAGTCAGTCCATCTGGCCCTGGAGACTTGCCCAATTGCATACTCTGAATGGCACCCTCTATCTCTTGTTCTGTTATTCTCTGGTTCAGATCCATCTTACTTTGATGAGAGATTTTTTGTAATCCATATTTATCAAGGAATTTATCTATATCTTCTTCATTTTGTGGTCCTTGCGCATAAAGTTTTTTAAAGTAACTCAAAAAGCAATTTCTAATCTCATTAGGTTTAGATATATTCTTTCCATCCACTTCTAGGCTTGTAACTGTGTTTAGTTTCTGCCTTTTCTTCAATTGCCATGCCAGAAGTTTGCCACATTTATCTGCCGATTCAAATGTCTTTTGTTTCATTTGCTTTATCTTCCATTCAATCTCTTGGTTCATCAATTCCATGTATTGTATTTGATATAACTTAATCTCTCTCAGAATCTCCTGGGACTTTGGCTTTGCTCTTAATTTTTTCTCTCCTTCCTTTATCTTTTCCAAGATCTTTTCCTTTTTCTCATTTTGTTTCCTCTTCTTTATTGAGTTTTGTTGAATCAAGAAACCTCGCATCACAGCTTTACTTGCGTCCCAGATCACTCTTTTTTCCACATCGGCCTTTAAATTTATTTCAAAATAGTCCTTTAAAGTTTTTTGGGCCTTCATGTGGATCTCCTTATCTTGAAAGAGGGTGTCATTCATTCTCCATCTAAATTGACCAGTTGTTGTAAGTTTCATTTCCATCTTCACGGCGTTATGGTCGGAGCAGGTTTTTGGGCAGATTTCTACCTTCTTAATCTTAGGAGCCATCCCACTAGTAATCCAAATTTGATCAATTCTGGTCCAGGTCATCATTGCTTGGGAGAAAAAGGTTCCCTCTCTCTCAAGAAGGTTCCTTGTTCTCCATATGTCTATTAAGTCCATATTTTCAGTCATTTCGAAAAAGGTCTTCGGGAGTCTCCCTTCCTTGGTGGCTGTCAATCTTTGGAATACAGGTATGCATTTTGGAGGCTCTCTGGGAAAATTTTAATTTAAAAATGAAAATGAAA
The DNA here is from genome assembly GCF_964188305.1 of Podarcis bocagei. Lineage (NCBI taxonomy): Eukaryota > Metazoa > Chordata > Lepidosauria > Squamata > Lacertidae > Podarcis > Podarcis bocagei. The sequence continues at coordinate 51,463,812 of NC_138140.1, read as the reverse complement.
AGGGGTTGGGAGGGGAATGCCCTGTTTGCCGCTTGCTTTTACACTGGGCTGTTTGCACACCTCTGTCTGAGATGAGCGCACTTGGGACAGCATCAAGGCTAATAAAAATAATAACAAATTTTTATTTATATCCCGCCCTCCCCAGCCGGATATGGGCTCAGAGCGGCTGACAACAATAAAATAATACAGCATTCTAAAATCAATTCATTATAAAATCAGTTCAAATCAAATTCATGGCAACCATTGGGCTCGAATTAGGAGCAGCGGCTACAGGAGGAACTGCTTGGGAATAAGTGTCCCACTGCAAAGGGGGAGATTCCAGATTAGCTTTAGATTAATCTATCTGTGATGCCTGTTACGGCTTCTAAAATAAGGTAATAGAACTATTCTCAGATGTGGCAAGCTGCTTCTCATTCTCTCTCTGTTTCACACCACCTCTGCAATCTGGCAGGAGCTAGACATTAATTCGGCAAACAATTGTTTCCCCAAAACAATTTGCTTCTGTGATGTGGAGGCAAGGAGGTAGGAAACCCTTCCCAGGAGATAAACCAACAGGCTTAGTCCCTCCTACACCCACAGATGCAGCTGTTTTCCCAACTGGGGCTACTTCCAATTGCAGCCAGCGTGGTGCAGAAGTGAGAATGCTGGACTTAAGATGACAGAGGCACAGGTTCAGTTCCCCACTTAGGGTGACCTTGGGGGCCAGTCAATCACTGGCTGCCTAACCTGCCTCTCACAGGGCTGACGTGAGGATACAGTGGGGAAGAAGGAGAGCCATGTACACCACCTTTAGCAACTTGGAGGCAAAGCGGGGATGTAAATATAATAAAAATAAAGATGTCCAGGTTTAGAGCCTGGCTAGGGAGAGAACTGGTGTTTTCCAGGAAAGAACTGGTAGGTTGATTAGCTAAGCATCCACTCCTGGGCCCAGTATAAAGGATGGTTCCTTTGCTTATTTACTTCTGGGAGTGTATACAGGCGTCTGGTTGGTAACTTGGAAAGCAGGATGCTGAATTGGCCTGAACTGGCTGCAAAGCCCTTTTTAAAATTATGTTCTTTGTTGCTGGACAATGGCTTTGAGCACTTGGAAACACCACATAAATACTAAAAGTTGTCATTGTTGTTCTGTAACAATTGGAACTTTTAGCAAACAAGCTTCCCTTGGTATATGATTAGGAAAGCTTTTGAGTTACACAGAGCACTTCATCGGCTACCAGACAAAGGGCTGACCCTTTTCTCCTCACCTCATCTTTTTCAAAGTCTTCATCAATTTCAAACACATGGTTTGGAATCTTGTCGGGGCTGAAGGATTTGCTAAGAGAAAACACACACAAACACACATTTAATTTATTTTTAAAAGAAGCATTCATTAATGTTTTGCCCAACATGGCTGAATAACAAATGAATCCATAGATGGAGCTTCCAGAAAGGCATATGGGCAGAGAGGACCTGCTCTCTCGGGGGATGGAGCGACTTCCGAGGAAGGTGAGATAAGCAAAACTTTTTGTTTAGGCAGCTCTACCCAGACAAGTAATTTTAGTATGGGTAATTGTTTTTAAACTGCTGCTTTTAGTTGGATTTTGATAAATTGTATGCCAACTTGTTTTTCATGTCTGATCAGTATTTTTAAATGAGTATTTTATATTGTGCAGCAGCCGCATCTGCACTTTGGAACTCCTTGCCACTTGATGTGAGGCAGGCACCTTCACTGCACCTGCTGGAAACATTTTTGCGTATGCAAGCCAAATCCGGATGCGTACCAAGCCCACATGTGTTTGAATCAGGTGTTTAGCTGAACAGTGATGTTAATTATTTCTTGTATCTGTTTTTTTTTTAACTGATAATTTCATTCTTTTATTTCTGTATTCAAGTGATTCTTTTTACAATCAAATCTTATGGAATAAATAGTAAATACTGTTTTAGGTTTTAGGCTTAGAGGATTTTGCTGATTAAGAGGTATATAAAACTTGCAAAAAAAATTATTATTATTAGTGTCAGCTGAAAGGCAGCGGAGAGACCTCTGAAATGAAGTCAATGAAACAGAAATACTACCATGCCCTGGGTTGCCTGTGTGAAGGGGAGGCAGCTAGAAGGATGTTTAAGGAACTTCTGAACATCCGGGTTTCGACATCCTACTGAAAGGAAAGGCTGTGAAGAGGCTGATTTCCCCTGGGGAAACACTTACCATGGCAGCATTCGGAAATCCCCCGAGTAGTCCTC